>NC_134531.1:242046985-242149485 GCF_050624435.1 Tenrec ecaudatus
GTCTAGAAAGAGCTGTCAATAGCCTGAGAAACTAGCCTGCAGAAGAGAAGACAGAATCAAAAACTACAAGTGAAAAAAAAGGAAGAATCTCCAGGTGAGTGCAATTCAGAAAACCGAGACAAATGAAACACTAGAGCTTCTCAGCGTGGTTCAGTGGTAGCCAGGTTAAAGTCACATTGGCCTGAATCAGTGTCTCCACCCAAATCCCTAGACTTCTGAAATTCCTAGTATCCTGTGTCCTTCAGTCCCTATTACCCATTAACCGGGCTGATTCTACTTTATAACCACCTTCTCGTTCGTTGAGACTTCTGATTCAGAGTGATTCTACAGGACAGAGTAGAAACCCCACCGGGATTTCCAAGGCTGCAGGTCTTTATGGGAACAGCCAGCTTCATCTTTGTCCTGGGGAGTTGTCTGGTGCTTTTCTCACACCAAACTTGCAGTTAGAATCCAGATGTTAAATCCCTGCACCAATAGGGTTTATTTTTGGGTTTATAATCATCCACTGCTATTAAATCTATTTTGATTTATAGTGATCAAGACGACAGAGAAGAACTGATCCCTAGAGTTTCTGATTAGTGGAAAGCCTCACTTTGGTCCTGGTGGTTTCAAACCTCTGACCATGCAGGTAAAAGGCACAACACACTACACCCCCTGTGCTCCTCAGTGTGAGGCCCCAGCAAAAAAATCACTGCTATCGATTCAGTTCAGAGCTTCGTGTCCCTCTGGATCACAGTAGACCTGTCTCTGTGGGTTTCTGAGATTGCAGATCTTTGTGGAAATAGAATGCCTCCTCTTTCTCCAGAGAAAAACATCTGGTTGTTTAAATTTTGACCTTAGATTTAGCAGACCTTCTTGTTATCCACTTACACAAGTGTGTTGTGTGAGGACTCAAAACCAACCAAACTCACTACCTTTGAGTCCATGTTGACTCCTAGTGACACTCTTGGATAGAGTAGAACTGCTCATGTGGGGTGCAGAGGCTGTAACCCAATGGGTGTAGACACCCTCTACCATCTCCCAGGTGAAGACTAGTGGAGGAAAAATATTATCTAAGGGGGTTAATGTAAGGGTGACTAGTGTCTGTCCCCTGAGGAGCAAGCCCTACAAGCTATCGAGACAATTCTCATAAAATATATTCTTAGGTGGCAGGAGTAGCAGCAACCTGTTTGATGGAGACCTTCTATTTAATATAGAGCATGCATAGTGTCACAGAATTAACAGCTGAAAATGGATAGCTTCAGTTACATTCCTTTCCTTAGGTTTAAATCCACATGGGAATAGCGAATCATGCTGCAGGAGTGAGGAAAGAACTATAGATTAGGTGAGAGCTAGCTACCTGGCCATTGGTCACGTCTGCAGGAAGACAATAGTGTTGGCTTAAGCCTAGCAGTTGCCGGAATGTTGACCCAAACATCTGAGCAGGGTGGATTCAGGTTACATGTAGTCTTGCTGCCTAACCCAGATGGAAGTGCATCTCTCAAACACTCACTGCCACCGAGTTTAGGGTGATTTATGGTGCCCCCATTGGACAGGGTAGAAGTGCCCTTGTGTATGTTTTGGTGGCTGGAAAACTTTTCTGGCCATAGCAGACCTCTTCTTTCTCCTAAGATAGAGGGCAATTGTTACATATTTTTGAGAATTTCATTAGCAGCCACATTTTACAACAATTCCACTACCAGGCCTCTTGAATTGTGTTAAAATAGGGGGGAAAGTGGCAATCTAGCTTCTCCCACTCTTGGAGACACTCTGTCATAGAACTCCGCTCGATTGGTTTCCCAGGGCTGAGAGTTTGGAAGTAACACAAGGCGTTTCTTTTGAGGGACCACTGGATGGATTCAAATAGCCAGCATTTTGCTTAGTAGTCAAGCCCCTTAACTTTAAATAAGCTATAAGCCTGATTAGTTTTTAATTGAGTAACCACAAAGTCTATGATGTGGGGAGAATTATCAACCACATTTTTCAAACATGGAAACTGAGGCACACTAAGACACCTCTTGAGTTGGAAGAGTGCTCATGCAGAACTAGGAAGTTTGTAACGTAGGCGGTGAGCCCTCCTACTCAGTCACAATCACCGACTACTCAGAACTGTTTTGTAGTCAGGAGAGACTGTATGTGAAGACTCCACAAAGGATCAATGTTCAGGCTGGATTCTGGAGGGATCAATGTATTAAAGATACCTGCTTGTGTTTGCATCACTTTTATCCCTATCATTCTTCTCATGCAACCAAAATTCAGTCCAAGGTGATGGCAACGACAGTAACCAGACTGTTCTGTCTGACTTCTACAGTAGGACACATAGACCATTTGAATAGTCACTTTGATTCTGCGTGCCTCTCCCTCCAATAGACAAAACTGCAGCCAGCACCAGACCCGAAAACTACAGATTAAGAGTTTGTCAAAAGTCTAGAAAGAGCTGTCAATACCCTGAAAAACTGGCCTGCAGAAGAGAAGACACAGAATCGAAAGCTACAAGTAAAGAGAAAACAAAAGAAGAAGCTCCAGCTGAGTGGAATTAGAATTAGCGAGACGAATGAAAACATTAGAGCTTTTCACAGTGGTTCACGCAGGTTTAGTGGCAGCCAGGTTCAAGTCACATTGGCCTGAATCAGAGTCTCACCCAAATCCCTAGGCTTCTGAAATTCCTAGTACCCTATGTTCTGCAGTCCCTATTACCCAATAACCCTGCTGATTCTATTTTATAGCCACCTCCTCGTTCGTTGAGATTTCTGATTAAGAGAGATTCTACAGGACAGAGTAGGAAACCCCACCAGGATTTCCAAGGCTGCGGATCTTTATGTGAGCAGCCAGCTTCATCTTTGTCCTGGGGAGTTGTCTGGTGCTTTTCTCACACCAAACTTTCAGTTAGCATCCATATGTTAAACTCCTGCCCCAATAGGTTTTCTGTTTGAGGTTTATAATCATCCACTACTATTAAATCTATTCCGATATATAGTGATCAAGTGGACAGAGCAGAATTGATCCCTAGATGTCATGTTTAGTGGAAAGCCTCAATTTGGTCCTTGTGCTTTGAAAGCCCCGACCATGCACTTAGCAGGCACAACACACTACACCCCCTGTGCTCCTAAGTGTGAGGGCCCAACAAAAAAAAATAATTTCCATCGATTCAGTTCTGAGGTTAGTGTCCCTATGGATCACAGTAGAGCTGTCTCTGTGGGTTTCTGAGATTGCAGATATTTGTGGAAATAGAAAGCCTCCTCTATCTCCAGAGAAGCATCTGAGGATTCGAACTGTTGACCTTACAGTTGGCAGCCCGTCGTGTAATCCATTTACACAAGTGTGTTGTGTGAGGACTCAAAACCAAACCAAACTCACTACCTTTGAATCCATGTTGCCTCCTAGTGACCCTCTTGGATAGAGTTGAACTGTTCCTCTGGAGTGCTGAGGATGTAACTCAATGACTGTAGACATCCTCAACCTTCTCCCAGGTGAAGACTTGTGGAGGAAAAATATTATCTAAGGGGGTTAATGAAAGGGTGACTAGAGTTACTCCCCTGAGGGGCAAGCCCTACTGGGCATCGAGACAATTCTCATAAAATTCTTTCCTAGGTGCAGCAGCAACCTGGTTGATGGAGACCTTCTATTAATCTAGAGCCTGCATAGTGTCACAGAATTCACAGATAGAAATGGAAAGCTTGAGTTACATTCCTTTCCCTTGGTTTCAATCCACATAGGAATAGTGAATCATGCTGCAGGAGTGTACAAAGAATTATAGGTGAGGTGAGAGCTAGCTACCTGGCCACTGGTCATGTCTCCAGGAAGACAATGGTGTTGTTTCAATCGGAGCAGTTGCCTGACAGTTGACCCAAACACCTGAGCCGGGTGGATCCAGGTTGCATGTATTCTTGCTTCCTAACCAGGTGGAAGTGCATCTCTCAAACACTCACTGCCACCGAGCTAAGGGTGATTTATAGTGAGCTGATGGTGATTTATAGTGCCATTAATGGACAGGGTAGAAGTACCCTTGTGTATGTTTTCGTGGCTGGAACACTTTTCTCGCCGTAGCAGACCTCTTCTTTATCCTGAGATAGGGTCCAAAGGTTACATGTTTTTGAACATTTGGTTAGCAGCCTCATTTTACAACTATTCCACCACCAGGCCTCCTAAATTGTGTTAAATTAGTGGGAAAAAGTGGCAATCTAGCTGCTCCCAATCTTGGCGACACTCTGTCTGTCAAAGAACTCTGCTTCATTGGTTTCCTAGGTCTGAGAAGTTAGAAGTAACACCAGGCCTTTCTTCTGAGGGACCTCTGGATGGATACAAATAGGCAGCATTTTGGTAGGAGTCAAGCCCCTTAAGTTTAAATAAGCTATAAGCCTGATTAGTTTTTAATTGAGTAACCACAAAGTCTATGATGTGGGGAGAATTATCAACCCCAGTTTTCAAAAATGGAAACTGAAGCACATTAAGACACTGCTTAAGCTGGAAGAGTGCTCATGCAGAAATTGGAAGTTTGTTACCTAGGCAGAGAGCCCTCCTACTCAATCACAATCAATGACTACTCAGAACTGTTTTGGAGTCAGGAGAGACTGTATGAAAAGACTCCACAAAGGATCAATGTCCTGGCTGGATTCTAATGGGATCAATGTATTAAAGATAATTGTTTTGCGTTTGCATCACTTTTAGCCTAATCATTCTTCTCATGCAACCAAAACTTAGTCCCAGGCGGATGGCAACGACAGTAACCAGACTGTTCTGTCTGACTTCTACAGTAGGAAACATAGACCATTTGAATAGTTCCTTTGTTTCTGTGCCCCTAAACCCTCCCATAGACAAAGCTGCAGCCAGCACCAGACCCGAAACCTGCAGATTAAGAGTTTGTCAAAAGTATCAAAAGAGCTGTCAATACACTGAAAAACTAGTCTGCAGAAGAGAAGAAACATAATCAAAAGCTACAAGTGAAAAAAAAGCTGCAGGTGAGTGGAATTCAGACAACCGCGACCCATGAAAACACTAGAACTTCTCAGAATAGTTCACGCTGGTTTAGTGGTAGCCAGGTTCAAGTCACATTGGCTGAATCAGTGTCTCCACAAAAATCCCGAGGCTGATGAAATTCCTAGTACCCTGCGTCCTGCAGTCCCTATTACCCAATAACCCTGCTGAATCTACTTTATAGCCACCTTCTCGTTCGTTGAGACTTCTGATTCAGAGTGATTCTACAGGACAGAGTAGAAAACCCCACCAGGATTTCTAAGGCTGCGGATCTTTATGTGAGCAGCCAGCTTCATCTTTGTCCTGGGGAGTTGTCTGGTGCTTTTTTCACACCAAACTTGCAGTTAGCATCCAGATGTTAAACCCCTCAAACAATAGGGTTTCTATTTGAAGTTTATAATCATCCACTGCTATTAAATCTATTCCGATATATAGTAATCAAGTTGACAGAGCAGAACTGATACCTAGAGTTTCTGTTTAGTGGAAAGCCTCAATTTGTTCTTTGTGGTTTTAAAACGCCGACCATGCAGTTAGCAGGCACAACATACTACACAACCTGTGCTCCTCAGTGTGAGGGTCCAACAAAAAACTCACAGCTGTCAATTCAGTTCTGATGTTAGTGTTCCTATGGATCACAGTAGAGCTGTCTCTGAGGGTTTCTGAGATTGCAGATCTTTGTTGAAATAGAAAGCATCTGGTGATTCGAACTGTTGACCTTACAGTTATCAGCCCGTCGTGTTATCCATTCACACAAGTGTGTTGTGTGAGGACCCAAATCCAAACCAAACTCACTACCTTCGAGTCCATGTTGACTCCTACTGACCCTCTTGGATAGAGTAGAACTGCTCATATGTGGTGCTGAGGCTGTAACTCAATGAGTGTAGACCTCCTCAACCATTTCCAGGTGAAGATTTGTGGAGGAAAAATATTATTTAAGGGGGTTAATGGAAGGGTGACTAGAGTGTGTCCCCTGAGGAGCAAACCCTATTGGCCATAGAGGCAATTCTCATAAAATTCTTTCCTAAGTGGCAGCAGCAGCAACCTGATTGATGGAGACCTTCTATGTAATCTAGATCCTGCATAGTGTCCCAGAATTAACACTGAAAATGGAAAGCTTGAGTTACATTCCTTTCCCTTGGTTTCAATCCACATGGGAATAGTGAATCATGATGCAGGAGTGTGCAAAGAACTATAGGCGATGTGAGAGCTAGCTACCTGGCCAGTGGTCACGTCTCGAGGAAGACAATGGTGTTGTTTCAATCATAGCAGTTGCCTGAAAGTTGACCCAAACACCTGAGCCGGGTGGATCCAGGTTGCATGTAGTCTTGCTGCCTAACACAGGTGGAAGTGCATCTCTGAAACACTCACTGCCACCGAGGTGAGGGTGATTTATAGTGCCACCATGGGTCACGTTAGAACTGCCCTTGTGTATGTTTTCGTGGCTGGAACACTTTTCTGGCCGTAGCAGACCTCTTCTTTCTCCTGAGATAGGGTCCAATGTATACAGATTTTTGACCACTTGGTTAGCAGCCCCATTTTACAACAATTCCACAACCAGGCCTCCTGAATTGTGTTAAAATAGTGGGGGAAAGTGGCAATCTGGCTGCTCCCATTCTTGGCGACACACAGTCTGTCATAGAACTCTGCTTCATTGGTTTCCAGGTCTGAGAGTTTAGAGGTAACACCAGGCCTTTCTTCTCAGGGACCTCTGGATGGATTTAAATAGATAGCCTTTTGCTAGTATCCAAGCCCAATAACTTTAAATACCTTATAGGCCTGATTTGTTTTTAATTGACTAACCACAAAGTCGATGATGTGGGGAGAAATATCAACCAAATTTTTCAAACATAGAAACTGAAGCACACTAAGACACCGCTTGAGTTGGAACAGCGCTCATGCAGAAATAGGAATTTTGTTACCTAGGCCGAGAGCCCTCCTACTCACTCACAATCACCAACTACTCAGAAGTGTTTGAGAGTCAGGAGAGGCTGTATGAAAAGACTCCACCAAGGATCAATGTTCAGGCTGGAATCTGGAGGGATCAATGGATGAAAGATACTTGCATGTTTTTGCATCACTTTTATTCCTATCATTCTTCTCATGCAACCAAAACTAGTCCTAGGTGGATGGCAACGACAGTAACCAGACTGTTCTGTCTGACTTCTGCAGTAGGACACATACACCATTTGAGTAGACCCTTTGATTCTGTGCCCCTCTCCCTCCCATAGACAAAACTGCAGCCAGTAGCACATCTGAAACCTGCAGATTAAGAGTTTTTCAAAAGTCTAGAAATAGCTGTCAGTACACTGAAAAACTAGCCTGCAGAAGAGAAGACACAGAATCGAAAGTTACAAGTGAAAAAAAAAAGAAGCTCCAGGTGACTGTTATTCAGACAACGGAGACGAATGAAAACACTAGATCTTCTCAGAATGGTACATGCTGGTTTAGTAGTAGCCAGGTTCAAGTCACATTGGCCTGAATCAGTGTCTCCACCCAAATCCCTAGGCTTCTGAAATTCCTAGTACCCTGTGTCCGGCAGTCGCTATTACTCAATAACCCTGCTGATTCTACTTTATAGCTACCTTCTTGTTCATTGAGGCTTTTGATTCATAGTGACTCTGCAGGACAGAGTAGGAAAACCCACCGGGATTTCCAAGGCTGCAGGTCTTTATGGAGCAGCCAGCTTCATCTTTGTCCTGGGGGGTTGTCTGGAGCTTCTCTAACACCAAAATTCTAGTTAGCATCCAGATGTTAAACCCCTGCACCAATAGGGAGTCTGTTTGAGGTTTCTCATCATCCACTGCTATTAAATCTATTCCGATATATAGTGCTCAACTGAACAGAGCAGAACTGATCCCTAGAGTTTCTGTTTACTGGAAAGCCTCACCTTGGTCCTGTTGGTTTCAAAACCCTGACAATGCAGTTAGCAGGCACAACACACTACACACCCTGTGCTCCTCAGTGTGAGGGCCCAATAAAAAAATCACTGCTACCGATTCAGTTCTTAGGTTAGTGTCCCTATGAATCACAGTAGAGCTGTCTCTGTGGGTTTCTGAGATTGCAGATCTTTGTGGAAATAAAAATCCTCCTCTTTCTCCAGAGAAACATCTGGTGGTTCGAACTGTGACCTTACAGTTAGCAGCCCGTCGTGTTATGCACTTACACAAGTGTGTTGTGTGAGGACCCAAAGCCTTCCAAACTCACTACATTCCGGTCCATGTTGCCTCCTAGTGATCCTCTTATATAGAGTAGAACTGCTCCTAAGGGGTGCTGAGCCTATAACTCAACGAGTGTAGACATCCTCAACCATCTCCCAGGGGAAGGCTTGTAGAGAAAAAATATTATATAAGAGGGTTAATGGAAGGGTGACGAGAGACAGTCCCCTGAGGAGCAAGCCCTACTGGCCCCCTAAAAGGGACATGAGCATTTGCTGGGGTCCTACCTAGTCTGAGAACCTTGTGGGGGCCCAGGGGGGGGTCGTTGTATTTATAGAGGCGAAACATTCCCCAGGGACCAGGGTGAGTGTGTGCACAGACCAGGGGGCGGAGCACAAAAGTGACGTTTGGATAGTTCTTCTTTTGGTCATAATTCAGTGTTTGATGGCACAAGCCTTAAAAAAAGGTTATTGGACCATGATTAAATTACTTGAACCTTCTTTTTGGAACTGTCATGTGAGAAGACTGATTAGGAAATTGTTCACAAATTGTGACGATTCTCAGTTACAATGTTAAGGATATTACTCGAGAGTCAGGGAGGGTAACTGCTTCCCTTTGCAGTGTTGTTCTCTGAGTGAAGCATAATCACAAGAGGGCGGGACTGGGCTGGAAATTCTATAGGGTATGTTTGTAAGAGACATACACCCACATAGAGTAGTGTGTACCTCTTGAGAATTGAATTGCATCCAACCAAAGCACCTCAGATTTATTTCTGGAGCAGTCCCCAGTGACTGCTTGCCTATTAATGTCTTTGGGAAAAGTTTCTGACTGGGAATTGTAGTCCTTGACATCAAAAAATGTAATTTTAAACCAAAAGGTGTATAGGAGCAGAGAAGAAAGAGCTACAGTGACTCAGCATTTTGGGCAGTATTGAATGATAAGGCTTCTTCGGGAAATTCATAATCTGACACTGATATTGCTCACATACAGGATGACAGGGAGGAAGATTCTGGCCATGAGCTCTTTGATCTCTATACTCGTTGCTCTATTACGTGACAGTATGAATTAGCCAACTCCACCAAGGTGCCCGTTCACTCGAGCACCTGTTATGGGAGTAGATGTTGACCCAAATAATCTTTTGTCGTTCATACAATATTTTTTTCAGATTGATGAAGTCATTGAAAAAGGTACTACGGAAGAAACCAGTTCAAGAACCTCAAACTGACGCTTGACTTCAAAACTGTTCAAGAATCAGAAATAAGGAGTCAGTGCACAATGATTACTTTGGAAAGTTCTTCCTCTGATCATGATTCATGGTTTGGTGGCACTAGCCTGAAGAAATGGTGTTGGACCATGAATAAATTCCTGGAATCTTCATTTTGTAATGGTCATGTGAGAAGACTGATTTTCGTTGATTACGCAACTGTTCGCTGCAATAAAAGTGAAAAATTTAGTTACATGATTACGGTTATTATTAGAGCTCCATGGAGGCTATATGATTCCCTTTGCAGTGTTGTTCTCTGAGTGAAGCATAATCACAAGAGGGCGGGACTGCTCTGGAAATTCAATAGGGTATGTTTGAAAGAGACATACATCCACATTGAGTAGTAGTGTGTACCTTTTGAGAATTGAATTGCTTCCAACCAGAGCACGTCAGATTTATCCCTGGAGTTGTCTCCAGTGACTGCTTGCCCTATTAATGTTTTTGGGAAAAGTTTCTGTTTGGAAATTTTAGTCCTTGACATCAAAAAATCTAATTCAAAATCAAAGTGGTGTTTTGGACCAGAGAATAAGTGTGACAGTGAATCATCATTTTGTGCAGTGTTGAAAAACCAAACCCAGAAGCCAAGGAAACACTCTAAAAACCATAATCACACCAGGCAACAGACAAGACACCCTAAGAGTCATAAAACTTTTTAAAGCCTTGAGAAAAACTTAGAAGTCCTAAATAAACACCTTAAATGAAAGACAAACCATATGAACTGTCCTTAAATATTCCCCAACCTCCATAAAAAAAACTCTAAAGATAACCCCAAACCCAAAGAAAGCAAACCACTAAAACACTAAGAAATGTTTACCCTATAAACACCCTAAAGTCTGATTCGCCCTTAGTCATGGGGGAGCAGCCAAGCGGCAGCTGGTCCAGGAGACCCAGCGTGGGGCCAGCGGGCACTGGGCGGAGGCCATGCTCAGGTCCCTGGCTGTGCAGAGCAGCTCAGGAACAAAGCCCGCCAGCCAAGGGGCCTGAACGCTGTGGCCTGCCTAGGGCCTGAGGAAATGGTGGCGCTGCTGAGGAACCCGCCAGAGCAAGGTTGGGGTCTAGACCTTCAGGAATGGGGGACGACATAGAGGGGCGGGTGGGGAGGGCAGGGCAACAGGAGGCTCCGTGAGGTGAGAGAGGGTGGGGATGGGCGTGGTGGGAAGAGCTCCCCCGTGGGGGGATAATGGCAGGGAAATTGAACACAGGTGAGCCTGGGAAGCTGACAAGCTGGGAACCCCTGGCAGAGTCACTGTCTTGTCTCCCCCCTCTTGCCTCTGGAAGCAGCCCGGCGGGCTCCGCCCCCACTATGCCCTCTCATTGGCTAAGCTGAGAAGAACTCCCTCCCCAGGTGTGCCCCTTATTTCCAGGGGGTCACTTGACTGGCAAATGTATTGACCAATAGGCGTGCTCATCACTGTTGAGATTGTTGGCAGGTGCTCCCTTGGATTTCTGTATGTGCCTTGGACTCAACTTCAGGTTGTGGGTAGTCGCGCCCTCACCCCCCAGGTCTCTGAGGAGTACTGATTACCCTCCTTTCTATTGCGCTGAGTGGTGGGTGGCAGTGGGTAAGGTGCTTCTCGAAGAAGTGTCCTCTTAAAGGGACAGGAGCATTTGCGGGGGTCTTACCTAGTCTGAGAACCTTGTTGGAGCCCAAGGGTGTCACTGTATTTACAGAGGCTAAACATTCCCCAAAAACCCAGGTGAGTGTGTGCGCAGACCAGGGGGCAGGGCACAAAAGTGACGTTTGGAAAGTTCTTCTTTTGATCATAATTCAGTGTTTGATGGCACAAGCCTGAAAAAAAGGTTATTGGACCACGAATAAATTACTTGAACCTTCATTTTGGAACTGTCATGTGAGAAGAATGTTATTCGTTTATTAGGAAATTGTTCACAAATTGTGACGAATTCAGTTACAATGTTACGGATATTACTGGGGAGCCAAGGAGGTTAACTGCTTCCCTTTGCAGTGTTGTTCTCTGAGTGAAGCATAACCACAAGAGGTCGGGACCGGGCTGGAAATTCTATAGGGTATATTTGTAAGAGTCATACATCCACATGGAGTAGTGTGTACCTTTTGAGAATTGAATTGCATCCAACCAAAGCACCTCAGATTTATCTCTGGAACAGTGTCCAGTGAGGGCTTGCCCCATTAATGTCTTTGGGAAAAGTTTCTGACTGGAAATTGTAGTCCTTGACATCAAAAAATGTAATTTTAAACCAAAAGATATTTTGGATCAGAAAAATAAGAGCTAGAGTGACTCAGCATTTTGGGCAGTATTGATTGATAAGGCTTCTTCGGGAAATTCATAATCTGACACTGATATTGCTCACATACAGGATGACAGGGAGGAAGATTCTGGCCATGAGCTCTTTGATCTCTATACTCGTTGCTCTATTATGTGACAGTATGAACTAGCCAGCTCCACCAAGGTGCCCGTTCACTCGAGCACCTGTTATGGGAGTAGATGTTGACCAAAATAATCTTTTGTCGTTCATACAATATTTTTTTTCAGATTGATGAGATCATTGAAAAGTTACTATGGAAGAAACCAGTTCAAGAACCTCAAACTGCCACTTGACTTCAAAACTGTTCAAGAAGCAGAAATAAGGAGTCAGTGCACTACGGGTTACATTTGGAAAGTTATTCGTCTGATCATGATTCATGGTTTGGTGGCACTAGCCTGAAGAAATGGTATTGGGCCATGAATAAATTCCTGGAATCTTCTAACGGTCATGTGAGAAGACTGATGTTCGTTGATTACGCAACTGTTTGCTGCAATAAAAGTAAAAAATTTAGTTACATGATTGCGGTTATTATTAGAGAGCTATGGAGGCTATATGATTCCCTTTGCAGTGTTGTTCTCTGAGTGAAGCATAATCACAAGAGGGCGGGACTGCTCCGGAAATTCAATAGGGTATGTTTGAAAGAGACATACATCCACATTGAGTAGTAGTGTGTACCTTTTGAGAATTGAATTGCTTCCAACCAGAGCACGTCAGATTTATCCCTGGAGTTGTCTCCAGTGACTGCTTGCCCTATTAATGCCTTTGGGGAAAGTTTCTGTTTGGAAATTTTAGTCCTTGACATCAAAAAATCTAATTCAAAATCAAAGAGGTGTTTTGGACCAGAGAAATAAGTGCGACATTAAATCATCATTTTATTCAGTATTGAAAAACAAAACCCAGAAGTCAAGGAAACACTCTAAAAGCCATAATCACACCAGGCAACACCCAAGACACCCTAAGAGTCATAAAACTTTTAAAAGCCTTGAGAAAAAGCTTAGAAGTCCTAAATAAACACATTAAGTGAAAGACAAACCATATAAACTGTCCTTAAATATTCCCCAACTTCCCTCAAAAAAAATCTCTAACGATAACCCCAAACCCAAAGAAATCAAATACTCAAACTCTAAGAAATGTTTACCCTAAAAACACCCTAAAGTCTGAATCGCCCTCAGTCCCAGGCGAGCAACAAGGCGGCAGCCAGTCACGGAGACCCAGCGCAGTCTCGGCGGGCTCAGGGCAGAGGCCATGCTCAGGGCCCAGGCTGTGCCCAGCAGCTCAGGACCAAAGAGAGCCTGCCAAGGGGCCCAAATGCTGGGCCTGGCCTAGAGTCTGAGGAAATGGGGGCGCTGCTGAGGAACCTGCCAGAGCGCGGTTGGGGTCTAGATCCTCAGAAAAGTGGAACAACACAGCTGGGCGGGCGGTGGGGGGCAGGGCAACCTGAGGCTCCCTGAGAGAGGGTGGGGATGGGTGTGGTGGGAAGCTCTCCCCAGTGCAGGGAGGATGGCAGGGAATTTGAACACAGGTGAGCTGGGGCAGCTGACAAGCTGGGAACCCCTGGTGGCTGAGTCACTGTCTTGTCTCCCCACTCTTGCCTCTGGAAGCAGCCCTGGCGGGCTCCGCCCACACTATGCCCTCTTATTGGCTAAACTGAGAAGAACTCCCAACCCCGGTGTGCCCCTTTTTTCCACGGGGCCACTTGACTGGCAGATGTATTGACCAATATACATGCTCATCACTGGTGATATTATTGTCAGGTGCTCCCTTGGATTTCTGTCTGTGCTTTGGACTCAGCTTCAGGCTGTGGGTATTTCTGCACTCACACCCCAGGTCTCTGAGGAGTACCAATTACTGTCTTTTCTATTGCGCTGAGTGGTGTTTGGGGTGGGTAAGGTGCTTCTCAAAGAAGTGCCCCCTTAAAGGGACAGGAGCATTTGCTGGGGTCCTACCTTGTCTCAGAAACTTGTGGGAGCCCAGGGGGGGTCGCTGTATTTACAGAGGCGAAACATTACTCAGGGTTCCGGGTGAGTGTGTGCGCAAACCAGGGGGCGGAGCACAAAAGTGACGTTTGGAAAGTTCTTCTTTTGGTCATAATTCAGTGTTTGATGGCACAAGCCTGAAAAAAAGGTTATTGGACCACGAATAAATTACTTGAACCATCATTTTAGAACTGTCATGTGAGAAGACTGATATTCGTTTATTAGGAAATTGTTCACAAATTGTGACGAATTCAGTTACAATGTTACGGATATTACTCGAGAGCCAAGGAGGCTAACTGCTTCCCTTTGCAGTGTTGTTCTCTGAGTGAAGCATAACCACAAGAGGTCGGGACTGGGCTGGAAATTCTATAGGGTATATTTGTAAGAGTTATACACCCAAATAGAATAGTGTGTACCTTTTGAGAATTGAATTGCATCCAACCAAAGCACCTGAGATTTATTTCTGGAACAGTCTACAGTAACTGCTTGCCCTATTAATGTCTTTGGGGAAAGTTTCTGACTGGAAATTGTAGTCCCTGACATGAAAAAAATATAATTTTAAACCAAAAGATATTTTGGAGCAGAGAAATAAGAGCTAGAGTGACACAGCATTTTCGGCAGTATTGATTCATAAGGCTTCTTCGGGAAATTCATAACCTGACACTGATATTGCTCACATACAAGATGACAGGGAGGAAGACTCTGGCCATGACTGATGTGGCAGTTCTTCTCAGCTTAGCCATTGACAAGGCATAGTGGGGGCAGAGCCCATGGAGGCTACTTCCAGAGGCAAGAGGGGGGAGACAAGAAGGTGACTCTGGCAGTGTTTCCCAGCTTGTCAGCTGCCCCCTTTCACCCATGTTCAATTGCCCTGCCACCCTCCCCTAACGGGGTAGAGCTTCCCACCGCCCTGATCCCCACCCTCTCTCGGGGAGCCTCTGGTTGCCCTGGCCTCCTCCCTACCCTGCCATGTAGTTCCACATTCCTGAAGGTCTAGACCCCAACCGAGCTCTGGCGGGTTCCTCAGCAGCACCTGCATTTCCTCAGCTCCTAGCCTGGTGCCACCATTCGGGACCCCTGGAGGGCGCCTTTTGTTCCTGAGCTGGTCAGCACAGCCAGGGCCCTGAACATATCCTATGCCCTGTGTCCGCCTGGCCCAAGCTGGGTTTCCAACCACCTGCCGCTTGACTGCTCCCCCAGGACAGAGGGCGAATTAGACTTTAGGGTGTTTATAGGGTAAACATTCCTTAGTGTTTTAGTTGTTTGCTTTCTTGAGGTTTGGGGTTATCTTTAGAGTTTTTTTTTGTGAGGGAAATTGGTGAATATTTAAGGACACTGCCTATGGTTTGTCTTTCATTTAAGTTGTTTATTTAGGACTTCTAAGTTTTTCTCAAGGCTTTTAAAAGTTTATTGACTCTTAGGGTGTCTTGGGTGTTGCCTGGTGTGATTATGGCTTTTAGAGTGTTTCCTTGGCTTCTGGGTTTTGGTTTTTCAATACTGTGCAAAATGCTGAGTCACTGTCATTCTTATATCTCTGCTCCAAAACACCTTTTAGATTTTTGTTGACATTTTTTGATGTCAAGAACTAAAATTTCCAGGCAGCAACCTTTCCCAAAGACAATAGGGGAAGCAGTCACTGGAGACTGCTCTGGGGATCAATGTGAGGTGCTTTGGTGGATGCAATGTAATTCTGTTTAGGTACACCCTACTACTTTATGTGGGTGTATGTCATTTTCAAACATATCTTATTGAATTTCTAACCGAGTCTCACTGTCTGGTGGTTATCCTTCACTCACAGAACAACACTGCAAAGGGAAGAATATAGCCTCCATGGCTCTCTAATAATAACCGTAATATTGTAACTAAATTTGTCATTTTTCTTGCAGCGAACAATTTCGTAATCAACGAACATCAGTCATCTCACATGACGGTTACAAAATGAAGATTCCAGGAATTTATTCATGTTCCAATACCATTTCTTCAGGCTAGTGCCACCAAACCATGAATCATGATCAGACGAAGAACTTTCCAATGTAACCATTGTGCACTGAATCCTTATTTCTGCTTCTTGAACAGTTTTGAAGTCAAGCGTCAGTTTGAGGTTCTTGAACTGGTTTCTTCCATAGTAACTTTCAATGACCTCATCAATCAGAAAAAAAATTGTATGAACGACAAAAGATTATTTGGGTCAACATCTACTCCCATAACAGGTGCTCGAGTGAACGGGCACCTTGGTGGAGCTGGCTAGTTCATACTGTCACATAATAGAGCAACGAGTATAGAGATCAAAGAGCTCATGGCCAGAATCATCCTCCCTGTCATCCTGTATGTGAGCAATATCAGTGTCAGATTATGAATTTCCCGAAGAAGCCTTATCAATCAATACTGCCCCAAATGCTGAGTCACTCTAGCTCTTATTTCTCTGCTCCAAAACATCTTTTGGTTTAAAATTACATTTTTTGATGTCAAGGACTACAATGTCCAGTCCGAAACTTTTCCCAGAGACATTAATAGGGCAAGCCTTCACTGGACACTGTTCCAGAGATAAATCTGAGGTGCTTTGGTTGGATGCAATTCAATTCTCAAAAGGTACACACTACTCTATGTGGGTGTATGACTCTTACAAATATACCCTATAGAATTTGCAGCCCAATCCCGCCCTCTTTTGGTTATGCTTCACTCAGAGAACAACACTGCAGAGGGAAACATTTACCCTCCCTGGCTCTCGAGTAATATCTGTAACATTGTAACTGAATTCGTCACAATCTGTGAACAATTTCCTAATAAACGAATATCAGTCTTCTCACATGACAGTTCCAAAATGAAGGTTCAAGTAATTTATTCATGGTCCAGTAACCTTTTTTTCAGGCTTGTGCCATCAAACACTGAATTATGACCAAAAGAAGAACTTTCCAAACGTCACTTTTGTCCTCCGCCCCCTGGTCTGCGCACACACTCACCCTGGTCCCTGGGGAATGTTTCGCCTCTCTAACTACAGCGACCCCCCCCCTGCGCCCCCACAAGGTCCTCAGACTAGGTAGAACCCCAGCAAATGCTCCTGACCCTTTAAGGGGGGCACTTCTTCGAGGAGCACCTTACCCACCACCACCCACCACTCAGAGTAATAGAAAAGAGGGTAATCGGTACTCCTCAGAGACCTGAGGGGTGAGTGCGCGACTACCCACAGCCTGAACACCTTCCAAGGCACAGACAGTCCAAGGCACAGACAAATCCAAGGGAGCACCTGTCAACAAGCTCGCCAGAGATGAGCACCCCTATTGGTCGATACATCTGTCAGTTAATAGGCCCATGGAAACAAGGGGCACACTTGGGAAGGGAGATCTCAGATTAGGCAATGAGAGGGCATAGTGGGGGCGTAGCCCACCAGGGCTGCTTCCAGAGGCAGGAGGGTGGAGATGAGACAGTGTCTCTGCCAGGGGTTCCCAGCTTGTCAGCTACCCCAGTTCACCCGTGTTCAATTTCCCTGCCATCCTCCCCGCATGGTGGAGCATTTCCGACTGACCCCTCCCCACCATCTCTCAGGGAGCTTCCAGTTGCCCTGGCACCTCCTCCCCCCGCTATGAAGTTCCAAGTTCCAGAAGGTCTAGACGCCAACTGCGCTGTGGCGGGTTCCTCAGCAGAGCCCCCATTTCTTCAGCCCCTAGGCCGGCCCCAGCATTCTGGCCCCTTGGCAGGCGCGCTTTAGTCCTGAGCTGCTTGGCACAGCCTGAGATCTGAACATGGCCTCTGCCCTGTGCCCGCTGGGCCTGCGCTGGGTCTCCGGGACCGGCTGCCGCCTGGCTGCTCCCTCAGGACTGACGGCGAATCAGACTTTAGGGTGTTTATAGGGTAAACATTTCTTAGTGTTTTAGTTGTTTGCTTTCTTTGGGTTTGGGGTTATCTTTAGAGTTTTTTTTTAGGGAAGTTGGGGAATATTGTGGGCTTTAGAGACTTTTAGTCATAAATGTAGTGTAGTTTGGGATTGGATGTTGGTGGGTTCGTTACAAAAACAATGTGAATGAAATCTGAATCCATATTTAAAAACTGATGAAACAATAGGACCATCGATTAAGCAGTCATGCCACGAAGATTTTGAAATCGATCATGAAGGCTTGGAAGGAAAAGTTTGTTTGAAGAGTGAAACGGAAGTAATTATTTAATTAGGTTTGACATGACTGAACTATAGAATCATATGACATATGATATAATTCCCATGTTCCAGCAAATTAAAAAGAAACAAAACATCAATCCCATAAATCGCAGGAAAAAAACACAATGAAAACCCAAATCCCAGCATAAGATATGGGCTCCCACTGAATTCTAGCCCAATTTAAGAACAATTAGTTCTGCCATCGTAACCCGGCTCAATCCTCACCTTCCTGAAATGATCCCTGAACAAAAGGGTGATACAACAAAGTGTGGCGAAGAAAGGAGATGGTGTCTGGCTGTCAGTGGGAATAGTGCTTGTATTCAAACAAGCATCCACCTAAGTGAGGAGTCAACTCAGTCCTCAGGGAGGGAGCACAGCAGCTTGGGTGATCCAAAGACTTCAATTACAAATTTTGAGTATGCTGACGAGAAAAGGATCTGAGCTAAAATTAAGAGCACACAATTTGTAGAAGGTTATGGAGGGAAGAGGGAGGCCAAAACTCACCTGCAGAGTACCCAGTCAGACAGAACTGCTGGCAGATCCTCTCTGGTCAAAGGCAGAGTCCGGAGCAGCCTTACTGTCATGCAGAGACCATTGTAATCTTCATTAGGCTGGATCGGACGTGACACTAGGCCTCTGATCTCACCATATACATGAATTGTTCCTGGTGCGAGCATTTCTGAGATGTTCCATGAGTGAAATTTCTAACCTGACTTCGTGAATGTTGATGGGAGTCTTCTTCCTCGCACCATTATTTGTCTTTTTGGCATTAAATTATAATGATCTTTTTGTTACTCCCTTAGGGCGATCTGCTTTTATTGTCTTCTGTTGGGTTTCCCAAATGTGAACCACAGGAGGAGTGGGGGTATAATGATAATTACAGATACAGGCGTTCCAGGGAATGTATGGGTAGGGCATGGACATTCGGGTTGGAAAGGGGATTTCAGAAGCACATATGGAAGTGGAGTGACCAAGGGAACACTAGAACTGATGCTGACTGCACGTCTCATTGTAAAGGCGATTTACTCATGGGAGATGGTGGGAGGATGCTCTAAGGTAGATGTAGTACAATGCCTCTTGATATGATTGAATGACTGAACTATTGACTTGTATATTATTGCAATTGTGTGTCAACTGAAATATTCATTACAAAACAGGACAAATTCTATTATGATAACAAGTGATCATTGACAATAAAACAAAGAAGATTTCAAAAGTGAGATTAGGTTTTCAATCACTGAAACTGACAGCAATACTGTCCATAATCCGAGTGGGCATGTGCTGATTGATGGAGACAAAAGTCATGATTAATCTGAGGAGCAAATCATGACCCTGAGAAAATGGATGTCAAATATGTGTATAAATATGAACAGCAAGCTCATTCTACAGTTAAGGAAAGATGACATAGCTATTGGTTTTAAATCACATCAGACTATTAATGAACACAGACCTAATCATCCCCACATAAACCACTGCTGTCCAGGCAATGGTGACTCGTTGTAAGAGGACACCCAAGGGGGTAAATCTTTCAGGGCACCGTTAGCCTGCTCTTTCCCCCTTGGTGCAGTCATGGATTCTGAACTGCCAAACTTAAATTTGGCAGCCTCAAGCTATCCCAACTGCCACCATGGCTCTTTAGGCCAACTTGTAGGACTAGTGAAATCAAGGCCCTGGAATCTACATCAAGTAAGACAAATTGGATGCAATCAATCAACAATCTGTGCAGAACAGTAGAAATAAAATGGATTATCCCTGTTTCACTATAGATTGTCAGAGCACTACTCCTTAAAAGTCCTAATACATGTAAATTATTTATTCACTCTTGTTACTGGTGTATGTTACTGAGTAGATTGCAACTCATAATGACCATACAGGTAGATGAGGGAAGGGTCTCCAAGACTGTACTTGTCGTGGTTGCAAACGACCACATGTTTCCCCTGTAGAGAAACGATTGTTTCCAGTGTCTGTCCTGTGAAATAGCAGCCAAGCTCTTTCAACTGTGGTGCAACCAGCTCTCCATTAGTCATGAAATGCAATGAAATGAGTATTACCAAGTTAGCAAATACACGGTCACACCAGAGACAGGAATTTTACAGCAAAGTTTGAGCGATTCTCTTTAATACAGGGAAAAGCATTTTGAATTATGTAAAGTGACAACAAATCATTGAACATTTCTTTTCAGATGCTTCTGATTTAGTTACATATGGAAACAGTTTCATTTACACTTCTAAATTGATACCTATAGTATCTTTACACCTGTAATCTAATGTGTTTCCCTAGTCCAAAAATTTCACAATCAACCCACTCCTGACTGTCTACCTTAAGGATGTATACACTTTCTACTAGCCTACAAGGAAGAACTCTTCCTTCAAATACTCCTAGCTATTTATTTGCTGCTTTAGTTAGGTGAACCAAGTAAATACTACATAAAAGCGTGGTTGGATTTTAGGTTTCATAAAGAGAGTAAACTCAAATCAAGTTTTGCACAAAACAGTTTGGGAATGTCCAAAGTGCACTGAAGTCAAGAGAGAGACTCTATGATTGGATTCTCTGTGCTCGTTTACCTTTTCTGCTCCTTTTGCATTCTGACGGCTCTGCTTTCCCCCGGTCATCGGCGGGAACATCACGAGTTACAAACTCGGCTCCAGTTTTGTCCTTTTCTCTTTGTGCTGTGGTCGTCCTTCCACATCTGGTAGATCTTGAGTGATGTGTGTTCGGTACTGGTGGTTTAGATGGAGGCTCATGATCAATGTTTGACTTCTTGGGAAATGTTTGTCTCCCACTGGAACAATCCCAATCTGAAGACAAAACATTCACTTATTAGAAGGTAAATGTAACATAACTTTGACCTGCGTAGATAAATACACAAATTCTTGATTCAATGAAGCGGTCCCATGCCTTCCTCTTCCTGATGAACAGGCTTCCTTTCTGACATCCTGCCTGTGGCAAATGGTATGGTTGCTGTGCTGAAGCCCTGTGTTTTCGGTACATCAGACTAGACTTAGCAACACTCAACCACACAGGTGCTCCTGAATTAGATGAAAAGTTGTTACCAGTTTCCTTTCCTTTAGCCTATTTTTTTTCAGTTCTATTTACGTGGGTTCACTCACGACTTTTCATTATTTATTTTGCATTCCAGGAAAGCTAGTTTATTAAGTCTACATGAACTGACATTCTTTCTTCTTAATAATAAAATTCATGCCCCCCAATTTAAAGCTCAAATATGCATGACAATATTTCATGCATAATCTAGAAACATTACTTGATTTAGTTTTTTAAGCCATTAATCAATGGGCTTCTTTCAATTGAAAGACCATTTTCAATAGAATAATCTTTAGTTTATATTCATGAATATATAAGCAAGATCATAACCTTTAGGTATCAGTGTTTCCATTTTAAGTAACGGATGTACAAGTTGACACCAGAGACCAAAAGTAGCAATATACTTGAAACAAGCAATTATTATAGAAAGAAAAATATTTTACTCTTTTTTGAAAAACCAAATTTAAATGTCATAGAAATAAGTGTAGAAATAAAGGACCGTAGAGTTAATTTGAATGCATGTTTCCCAATGCAACGTATTCATTTATACCCATACAATCTGGGGTGAAACAATACAAATAAACAAACAAACCACAAATGAGTTGAGTTCAAACTGTTTGAAAGTTATGGTAACCCCACACATGTGAAAGCAAAGTGTGCTCCAGTATTTTCCAAGGCAAGTGGATTAGGCAAGTGCATCCCCAGGCCTTTTAGGGTCATGCTGTGCATGTGAAGCACCAGTCTCTCAGATAATGAACAAAAATGGTTGTGCCACCTGGCGATTATAAGGTGAAAAATGATGATTGCAAAGCATGAGCTGAGAAATTCTGGATTCCTAATATCTCTATCCGGGAACCCAAGGGAACAATACTATTCTCCTAACAAGACAACATGTCACTTGCCATTTTCACTGACATTCTCTGTCACTGCAGCATGGAGGTTTCAGACACAATAAGATGTCTAACAACATCCTATTCAACTAGCTATAAAACGTCTCAGTAGAAATGCTTGTGTTTAACTGTTTTCTGCTTTCATTTCTGATATAGCAATAGGTATAACTGACCGACAAAAGCTCCCAGCCACTCTAAAGAATAGGGAATAGCATAAAGGGATCCTCATCCAGATGGTTTTCAGAATTGATTATTTCAAAGATTGTGTCTTCCCAATTGTCACTAAAGAATGATTCATAACACGTGTACCATACACCACACAGGGTCAGCTAATGAGAAAATTAGTTGACTTTAGATCATCACTAGGAAAATACTAAAGGGAAATAAATTTAAAACACACACGAGGGAGTAAGACATTGCTTCTGGTGAAGAACAACCTTCGAGTGACCATTTTAGAGCATTAGGAAGAAATCTCAGCATTCCATAATTAACCTCTGTGAAGTTCTAAGTAATATAGACTTTCAAACTAAGGATTTTAGGGAGTTAAAGCATACACATGGAAAAAAGAGGAGTTCAAGGTTACTGTGGTAAAAGCATCCCCTTATGCTTCTAGATACCTTTTCCATGCATGAATAACAATGCCCTAAGTATGACTAATTTTAAATCTCGAACATTTGCTAAAAGTGAAATAAATAAAAAGCAAGACCTGTGAACATGTCGAGTAGCTCAATGTCCTTATTACAACGTGTATTGTGAAGTGTACCTGGATTGCATGCGTATACTTCCTTGGGTGCTAACTCTTGATCAGGAGAAGCATCTTTGGTATCCTGAATGGAAATTAAAACAAGATGACTAATAGGTAAGGAACCGTTTATACAAACGTAGTCACTAACTAAAGGTAACAGTGTGGAAGTTTTATATGAAAGTTATTACCTTCAAATGCCGATGTTATGTTGCAGAAACTAAAGGGCAAAGTGGACACAATCAGTGGCATGTAAACATGACAAAACGAATCTCACACATTCATATGGATTCGGTATCAAGCCAAATCCTCATGCTGGGCTTTAGAAATGGGTGACTTACTTATTTGGGGTTGGGTATTGGTTGTGTTTGCTACAAAAGCAACATGAATGAAATCTGAGTCATCTTTAAAAACGGAAGAAACAATAGGAATATAGCATAGACAAACCTGCCATGAAGACAGCAAAAGTGATCAGGAGGGAAAAGTACGTTTGGAGATTGAAACGGAAGCAATTATATAATTAGGTTTGACATGCGTAGACTATGGAATAATATGACATATAATATAATTCGAAAGTTCCAGCAAATTGAAAAAAGAAAAGAAAACATAACTCTGGGCTCACACTGAATCCTAGCTCCAACTTGAGAGCAATGAGTTCTTACCTCACGGGCCGGCTCAGTACTCACCTACCTGAAATGATTGCTGAACACAGGGTCAGACAGCAAAGGGTGGCAAAGGAAGGAGATGGTGTCTGGCTATCAATTGGAATAGTGCCTGGGTCTTAAAAGCTTCTGCACAAACCAGCAGCCATCTAAGCGAGGAATCAACTAAGCCCACAGGAAAGAAGCACAGCAGCTTGGGTGACCCAAAGACATCAATTACAAAAACTGAGTATAGTGAAGAGAAAAGTACCTGAGCTAAAATTACGAGCACACAATTTGTAGAAGGCTATGGAGGGCAGAGGGAGGCCAAAACTCACCTGCAGAGTATCCAGTCAGACAGAACTGCTGGCAGATCTGCTTCGGTCAAAGGCAGAGTCCGGAGCAGCCTTACTCTCATGCAGAGACCTTTGTAATCTCAGTTACGCTGGATCAGATGTGGTACTTGGCCTCTTTGTCCTTACCATATACACGAGCTGCATTAGTTCTGGGTGAGAACATCTCAAAGATGTTCCATTACTGAAATTTCTTTCCTGACTTCTTGAATGTTGATGGGGTCTTTTCCCTCACACTCATTATTTATATTTTTGTCTTCAGCCTATTATGATCTTATTCTAAACCCTTTAGTATGATTTGTTTTCCATTGTCTTCTGTTGAGTTTCCCAGACGTGAAGCGCCGAAGGAGAGGAGGTTGAATGACAATAACTGATATAAGTGATGATAGTGACTGCTTGGGTAGGGGTGGGCACTAGGGTAAGACAGGGGTCTGGAGTAAATGATGAAAGCTGGAGGACAAAGAGAGAAGAACAACTGATTGTGATTTCACAACTCAATTTAAAGGCGAGGGATCCATGACAGCGATTGCTGTAAGATCTATGTGCTGATTGTACAAAAGCACTTGTTATGATTGGACGACTGAACTACTGAAATGTATGATATGTAATTGTTTTCCCAATAAAAATGTTGGAAAGATGGGACAAATTCTACTATGATTAAAAGCGGTCATTCTTTTACCTTCCATTGAAAATAAAACAAACAAACCAACAAGATTTCAAAAATGAGATTAGGTTTTCCATCACTGCAACTGAGAGTAACACTGTCCATAATCCACAATGGGCATATGCTGGTTGATGGAGACAAAAATCATGGTTAATCTGAGGAGCAAATCATGACCCTGAGAAAATGGATTTCAATTATGTGTATAAATATGAACAGCAAGCTCATTCTACAATTAAGGACAGATGACATAGCTATTGGTTTTCAATCATATCAAACAATTAATGAACACAGTCCTAATCATCCCCACATAAAACCACTGCTCTTCAGGCAATGGTGACTTGCTGTAAGAGGACACCCAAGGGGGTAAATCTTTCAGGGCACCGTTAGCCTGCTCTTTCCCCCTTGGTGCAGTCATGGATTCTGAACTGCCAAACTTAAATTTGGCAGCCTCAAGCTATCCCAACTGCCACCACGGCTCTTTAGGCCAACTTGTAGGACCAGTGAAATCAAGGCCCTGGAATCTACATCAAGTAAGACAAATTGGATGCAATCAATCAACAATCTGTGCAGAACAGTAGAAATAAAATGGATTATCCCTGTTTCACTATAGACTGTCAAGGCACCCCTTAAAAGTCCTAATACATGTAAATTATTTATTCACTCTTGTTACTGGTGTATGTTACTGAGTAGATTGCAACTCATAATGACCATACAGGTAGTTGAGGGAAGGGTTTCCAAGACTGTACTTGTCATTGTTGCAAACAACCACATTTCCTCTGCGGAGACACGATTGTTTCCAATGTCTGCCCTGCGAAATAGCAGCCAAGCTCTTTCAACCATGGTGCAACCAGGCTCCTTTACTCATTAAATATAATAACATGGGTATTACTAGGTAATAAAATACATGGTCATGCTTGAGAGAGGAACTGTATAGCAAAGTTTCAATGATTGCCATTAATATGGTAATAGCACTTTGAATTGTGAATAATAGCAAATCATTCTGTTTTTCTTTTCAGATGGTATTAATTTAGTCACACTGGAATGTAGTCGTACTTACAATTCTAAATTCCGACCTCAATAGTTAAGCAGTCACATTGTGTTTCAATATGGCATCTCTAACCCTCCACCTAAGGTGCTCCTCTTGTCCCAAAGTTCACCAAGTAACCCACAATTTACTGTCTGCTGTCAAGCGTGAATACGCTTTCTACTAGACAACAAGAAGAACGCCTCCTCCAAATACTCCTAGCTGTTGCTTTGCTGCTTTGTTTGGACGAAGAAAGTAAATACCGTGTAAAAGAATGGATGGGTTTCAGGTTGGATCAAGGGAGTCAATCCATAGCAAGTTTTGCACAAAATGATTTGGGAACGTCATGTGTAGACTGAAGCCAAGAGAGGGACTCGGATTGTATTCTCCATGCTTGTTACCTTCTCTGCTCCTTCTGTTTTCTGATGGCTCTGCTTTACTCTGGTCATCGATAGGATCACCCCAAGTTACAAATTCAGCTCCACGTTTGTCCTTTACTTTTCGTGCTAAGGTTATCCTTCCACATTTTGCAGATGTTGAGTGACTTGTGATCTGTGCTGGTGGTTTCAATGGAGGCTCATCATCAATGTTAGATGTCCTAGCAAGTTTTTGGCTCACACAGGCAGGATGCAAATCTGAAAACTCTGAAGACCAAACGTTCACTTATGAGAGGTAAATAATAACATGAATTTGAACAGCTTAGATAAATACACAAACCTTGTTTCAGTGAAGCGGTCACAAGTCTTCCTCTCCCTGACAAACAGTCAGTCCTTCATGATAGCTCCCTGCACTTGGCATGTGGTCTGCTTGCTCTACTGAGGCCCTGTATTTGCGCTAGATCAGAACAGACTTAACAGCAACCAACAACACAGGTGCTCTTGATCTATTTACACTTAGTAGAAGTTGTCTTTCTCTTTGTCTTTACATTATTTTGTTTGATGTCCCTGGGTTCACAAAGAACTTTCAATTATTCAGTTTACATTCCACGAAACATTTCTATTAATGCTGCAAAGATTCACACCCTTTCTTCGTAGGAACAAAATTTATGCCTACATATTTAAAGTTGTGTATGCATGAAAGTATATCGTGTATGCTCTTGGACATGACGTTTTTAAGCCATCAATTAATGTGCTATTTTAATTAAAATATTTTATTATATTTATAAGACTTTTCTTTTTTTTTTAGGATTAAAGTAGGTTTATTTATAATATATGACCAACACATAACAAACACTGCATAAGTAATCATTAAATACAAACTATAATCCTTTCAACAGCCTAATGAAAGGTAGTCTGATTTTATTAATGAGGGAATTGAAACGTGATAAAAATTTATTTTCTAAGTAGAGTCACTATGAAACAGAAGAAGTCCGAAGTGGAGACCACTCTCAACTAAGTGAGGCTTAGTTGTCACTGGCTCTGACTCCTGGGGAAGCCATGGGCGACAGCTTCACAGCGTTTTTGATGGCTGAATACACAGAGGAGATCGCCAGGTCTTTCCTTTTGGGGTGTCTCTAAGTGGATTAAAGCCACAGTTGAGCGGATGTCCCACATACACAACCAGGAACTCCACTCTCTCTGAACTAGAAACGTAAATTTGGTATTGATATGAATTTTAAAATGTTGGGACTTTCGTTAAAGTAGACATAGAGAGAAACTGCCGAATGTGGCTTGACAACGTCAGTAGATGGAATAAACAGAAGTGTTTAGGAAACAATCTTGGCACGTATCATGTGTCTATGAGAAGCAGAAGTATAAGTTCATTAAGTCACTTTTAAATGTTTACACATATTTCAAGATCCCATAAATTAATATAAAAATCACACATGGAAACATCACATATTTATTAGAAAAACTTTGATTTTCCCAGCAGGCTATCATTGTTTTGCATGCTTTTAAGGGAGAAAAAAATATTTACAAACCAGTTCTTCTGCGCCAGCTGCTCTGATAAATATCTGCACATATGCTCTCCTTTGTATTATTAGTTAGGGCCATATTGCATTTTGAGTGACACGGAAACACAGAAACAATAGAAGCTTCATTTCCTCCCAGGTAGAAGTTAAGCAACTAGGAAAACCTGGTTAATGAAGAGAAGCTTTGGAAAAAGGAGTCTGGGCAAAATAGCCACACAAAGAAAATATTTTGAATTGCACAACTGGGTTGTACTATAGGAATATTCTGGCACTTACTTCAGGTCAAATGGTCTATTTCTGATAAAAGCATCTGAATTCATTATAAGACCAGAAACTAATTGTGTCAGTAACATCACAGATAATTGTACACAAGGGGAAATCAGTCAGATTTGACATTACTATAAGAGATTAACAATGGGATTTTATCGATCCTAGGTAAGTGAGTTGTGATTATATAACACATCAATATGTTTATTTTGATGTTACATTATATTCCATTTTCTTTCTTTTTTTTTTAACAATTTATTGGGGCTGATACAATTCTTTTCACAGTTCATACATATACATACATCAATTGTATAAAGCATATCTGTACAGTCTTTGCCCTAATCATTTTTTTCTCTTTTCTTCTTTTACATTTTATTAGGGACTCCAACAACTCTTATCACAATCCATACATATACATACATCAATTGTATAAAGCACACCCATACATTCCCTGTCCCAATCATTCTCAAGGCATTTGCTCTCCACTTAAGCCCCTTGCATCAGGTCCTCTTTTTTTTCCCCCCCTCCCTCCCTTTTCCCCCCTCCCTCATATGCCCTTGGTAATTTATACATCGTTATTTTGTCATATCTTGCCCTATTCGGGGTCTCCCTTCCCCCCTTCTCTGCTGTCCCTCTCCCAGGGAAGAGGTCACATGTGGCTCCTTGTAATCAGTTCCCCCTTTCCAACCCACTCACCCTCCACTCTCCCAGCATCGTCCCTCACGCCCTTGGTCCTGGAGGTATCATCCACCCTGGATTCCCTGTATCTCCAACCCTCATATGTACCAGTGTACAGCCTCTGTCCTATCCAGCCCTGCAAGGTAGAATTCAGATCATGGTAGTTGTGGGGAGGAAGCATCCAGGATCTGGGGGAAAGCTGTGTTCTTCATCGATACTACCTCACACCCTAATTAACGCATCTCCTCTCCTAAGCCCCTCTATGAGGTGAACTCCATTGGCCGACACTTGGGCCTTGGGTCTCCACTCTGCACTTCCCCCTTCATTTAATATAATATATATATACACATACATATATACATATACACATAAATACACATACATACACACACTTATATCTTTTTTTTTTTTTTTGCATGATGCCTTATATCTGGTCCCTTGGGCACCTCGTGATCGCACTGGCCGGTGTGCTTCTTCCATGTGGGCTTATTTGCTTCTGAGCGAGATGGCCGCTTGTTCACCTTCAAGCCTTTAAGACCCCAGACAATATCTCTTTTGATAGCCGGGCACCATCAGCTTTCTTCACCACATTTGCTTGTGCACCCATTTGTCTTCAGCGATCCTATCATGGAGGTGTGCAGTCAATGATATGATTTTTTGTTCTTTGATGCCTGGTAACTGATCCCTTTGGGACCACTCGATCACACAGGCTGGTGTGTTCTTCCATGTGGACTTTGTTGCTTCTGAGCTAGATGGCCGCTTGTTTATCTTCAAGCCTTTAAGACCCCAGTCACTATCTCTTTTGATAGCCGGGCACCATCAGCTTTCTTCACCACATTTACTTGTTCACCCACTTTGGCTCCAGCCGTTGTGTCGGGAGAGTGAGCATCATAGAGTTCCAATTTAATAAAAGAAGGTATTCATGCATTGAGGGAGTGTTTGAGTAGAGGCCCAAGGTCCTTCCGCCACCTTAATACTTGACCTATAAATATCGACACAAAGATCTATTTCCCCAACCTCCTATATATATTTGCATGTACATGTCTTTGTCTAGACCTCCATGAATGCCCTTTGACTCCTAGCTCTTTCCTCCATCTCCCTTGACCTTCCTCCTGCCCTACTACCATGCTTCATCGCCACCTGGGCTAGAGTATACCTCTTCTCTAAGCAATCTTACCCTTGATCATTTCCCACCAGGCCTGCCACTCCCACTTCTCTACCCTTTGGGGTCCCATGTTTTTCCCTTGTCCCTGGGTTTGTTAATACCACTTCCTTACCCCCCCTACCCCCCACCCCAAGTCCCCCCAGAACTGTCGGTCCCGTTGTTTTTCATCCAGATAGTTCATCCAGCCTGTCCTATTCAGACAGACCTGTGGAGTCACTAACATGCACGAAAACTAGACAGAGGAACACAAAGCAACAGTATACAACCAGACAACAAAACAACCAAAACAAACCACTGAAAAAGAACAGAGCAAAACAGTTCACAAGAGAAAAGCTTGTAGTTAGTTCAGGGATCTTTGCTGGCCCTTAGGAGCGTTTTCCAGTCCAGTCTGTTGGGGCACCACGCCCTGGCCCCAAAGTCCACTTTCAGCATTCCCTGGGGTCCTTGCCACTCCATTCCCTTGCTGTTCCGCTGCACTCCCCCAGTGATTTGCCTCGGTGTGGTGGGATCAGGTCAGGTGCAATTCCCACACTGTGTCTCCGGTGCTGTCCCCTGTATCGCCCTTAGTCACTGAGGGGCATCATGTCTCATAGTAGGGCCATCCATGTTGTTCTCTCTGTGGACTGGCTGCTCTACTCAGGAACATCATCATCACGGCCTGGTGGGCCCGGCTGTGCTCCACTCTCTCCTCCTGCCCCTTCATCTGCTCCCGTGTGCTCTGATCAAATATGTCCATCTCCCATAGCTGCAGGGTCAATGTCGACCTTTGGAACAAATTCTTTTCGGGGGAGGGGCAGGAATCCACTTAATTTATGGTGCTGGGGCCAGCCACCCCGACCTCTCCACCGGTTCCGTCCTCCACGCCGGGATATTGCATTCACACCTTGCGACACTGGGTTGAAGTCTGGTCCCACTTTCCCTGTGGAGATATAAACCATACCCTCCCCTTGGGTGGATTAATGCCCCATTTCTGTCATGCTGATTGTACTTACCTCAGGGGACTCATGTTGTACCTGTCCCTTTGGGTCTGGCTTACCTCGCTTAACATAATTCCTTCCAGCTCTTCCCATGAAATAACGTGTTTCATGTGCTCATCGGTGCTTTTTTAGTGCTGCATAATACTCCATTGTGTGTATGTGCCAAAGTTTGCTAATCCACTCGTCTATCGATGGAAACTTAGGCTGTTTCCAAGTCTTTGCTATTGTGAATTGTGCCGCAATAAACATTGGAGCGCATATGACTGGTCGTGTTTTATTTGCTGCTTCAACCGGGTATATGCCCAGTAGAGGGATGGCTGGGTCGTAAGGTAGATCAATTTCCATTTTCTTTAGGTATCGCCAGATTGCTTTCCACAGTGTCTGTACAAATCTGCACGACCACCAGCAGTGGAGGAGTGTTCCTATTTCACCACAGCCCCTCCAACATTTGTTGCTCTCTGATTTACTGATCTGGGCTAGCCTCAGGGGTGTTAGGTGGTATCTCATGGTTGTTTTGATTTGCATTTCTCTTATGGCAAGGGACTTCGAGCACTTTCTCATATATTTATTGGCCATATTGATCTCCTCTCTAGTGAAAGTTCTTCTCAATTCTTTTGCCCACTTCCTTAGGGGGTTAACTGTTTTCCTCTTTTTGCAGGTCATGATGGTGTTGTAGATTTTAGTAATGAGCCCTTTGTCTGACGTGTCATTACTAAAAATCTTCTCCCAGTCTGTGGGTTGCCTTGTCACCCTCTTGGCAAAGTCTTTCGAGGTGCACAGGTGTTTTATTCTTATTAGATCCCATTTGTCGATTTCCAGATCACCTGTGTATGTCCCCTTCCCTGTTGCAGTGAGCCTATGTGCTCCCTGGGCCAGTGCTCTGAGATTAGTCCCGATTCCCTCCTTAATGGTCCTGATGGTTTGGGGTTTGACTTCTAGATCTGTGATCCACCTTGAGTGTATTCTTGTGCATGGGGTGAGGTAGACGTCTTGTTTCAACTTTCTACTTGTGGATATCCATTGTTTCCAGCACCACTTATTAAAGAGGGCATCTGCTTCCCACTTGACGTTTTTGGGACCCTTGTCGAAGATCAGTTGTCTATATGCTGATGATTTTACTCCTGGGCTTTCTATTCTTTTCCACTGGTCTGAGTGTCTATCTTTGTGCCAGTACCATGCTGTTTTGACCACTGTAGCTGTGTAGTAGGCATTAAAATCAGGTAGGGCGAGTCCTCCAATTGTGTCCTTCTTCTTGAGGAGTTCTCTGCTAATTCTGGGTTTCTTCCCTCTCCATATGAAGTTGGTGGTCAGTTTTTCCAATTCTTTGAAGAAGGTTGATGGTAATTGGATTGGTATAGCATTGAACTTGTAGAGTGCTTTAGGAAGAACTGTCATCTTTACTATGTTCAGCCTACCTAACCATGAGCAGGGGAGCTTCATCCATTTGTGAAGGTCACTTTTGGTTTCCTGTAATAGGGTTTTATAATTATGCTTATATAGGTCTTTAGTATTTTTTGTTAAGTATATTCCTAGGTATTTCAGTTTGTTCTTGGCTACTGTGAAGGGTACTTCCCTTTTAATCGCCTCTTCCATGGCCCTGTCCGATGTGTATAGAAACCCTACTGACTTCTGTTTATTGATCTTGTATCCTGCTACCCTTCCGTATTCCTCTATTGCTGTAAGTATTCCAACTGTGGAGTTTTGGGGGTCTTCAATGTATAGGATCATGTCATCTGCAAATAACGATAGTTTCACCTCCTCCTCTCCCAACTGGATCCCTTTGATGTCCTTCCGCTGTCTTATGTTGTTAGCCAGAACCTCCAAAACGATATTGAATAGAAGAGGGGACAGGGGGCATCCTTGTCTTGTACCCTTTTTCAGTGGTATTGTTCTTGTCTTTTCTCCATTGACTATGATGTTGGCTGTTGGTCTTTAATAGATAGCTTGTATGAGCTTGAGGAACTTACCTTCCAATCCTATCTTCATGAGTGTTTTGATTAGGAATGGATGCTGGATGTTGTCAAATGCTTTTTCTGCATCTATGGATATTATCATATGGTTTTTATCCTTTTTCTTCTCGATGTGGTGTATGATATTGATGGATTTTCGGATGTTAAACCATCCCTGCATCGCTGGGATGAATCCTACTTGGTCGTGGTGAATGATATGTTTGATGTTCCTTTGTATTCTATTGGCCAATATTTTGTTAAGGATTTTTGCATCTATGTTCATTAGAGATATTGGTCTATAATTCTCTACACTTGTGGGGTCTTTTCCCTGTTTGGGTATCAAAGTAATGCTGGCTTCGTAAAATGAGTTTGGGAGCTTGCCGTTCTTTTCTATGTTCTGGAATACTTTGTGGAGGATCGGTGTCAGCTCTTCCCTGAATGTTTGGTAAAATTCTGCTGTGTAGCCATCTGGCCCTGGGGCCTTTTTCCTTGGTAGGTTTTTGATGACACTCTCTATTTCTTCCTTCGCTATGGGTTTGTTGAGGTTCTTGATCTCTGTCTCAGGTAATCTAGGGATAGATTGTTTTTCTAAATATTTATCCATGTCTTCCAGGTTTCTGAATTCATTAGAATACAAACCTTCATAGTACTTTGTGATTATCCTTTTTATCTCATTGGGGTCTGTTGTTATTGCCCCCGATTCATCCCTTATCCTGGCTATTGATGATTGTTCCTTTCTATCTTTGATAAGCTTTGCCAGGGGAGTGTCAATTTTATTAATTCGTTCATAAAACGAGCTTCTAGTTGCGTTAATCCTTTGCATTGTTCTTTTGTCTTCCCACTGGTTTAACTCCGCCCTGATTTTTATTATTTCTTTTCTCTTGCTATTGGAGGGGTAGTTCTGTTGACTCTGTTCTAGTTGTTGGAGGTTTTGTGTTAACATATCTGTCATACGCCTTTCTTCTTTTTTCATGTATGCATTCAGTGATATCAAGCTACCTCTGATAACTGCCTTTGCAGTGTCCCATAAGTTTTGATATGTTGTATGCTCGTTCTCATTAGTTTCTAGAAATTTCCTGATATCCTCTCTGATCTGGACCTTAACCCATTCATGTCGCAGGAGATCGTTGTTTATTCTCCAATTGGTGACCCTTGCTTTTCTGGGTGCCCTCCTATTAATCTCCAGCTTTATGGCATGGTGGTCTGAGAAAGACGTCTGGATAATATCTATGTGTTTGAATTTACTCAGGCTGGCTTTGTGCCCCAGCATGTGATATATTCTTGAGAAAGATCCGTGTGGATTGGAGAAGAATGTGAAACCTTTTGCTTTTGGATGAAAGGCTCTATAGATGTCTATCAGGCCCTGTTGCCTAATTACATTGTTTAGCTCTCTGGCCTCTTTGCTGAGCTTCTTTCCCTGTGACCTGTCTTTCTCTGATAGTGGAGTGTTGAAGTCCCCCACTATTATTGTTGTTTCCGTGATTTCTTCTGTCATTTTTTTAATAGTTTGTTTGACGAAATTTGCCGCACCATTATTAGGTGCGTAAATATTCAGTATGCTTATTGCTTCCTGGTTTACTGAGCCTTTGAGCATTATGTAATGTCCCTCTTTGTCTCTTTTTATGTTTTGGATCTTGAGATCCATTTTGTCGGAGATTAAGATAGCCACTCCTGCCTTCCTGGAGTTACCATTTGCTTGGTAAACTTTCTGCCAGCCCTTTATTCTCAGCATATGCTTGTCTGCTTGCTTAAGGTGTGTCTCTTGCAGGCAGCAGATTGATGGGTTATGTTTTCTAATCCAATCCTCCAGCCTCTTTCTTTTCACATATGAATTGAGCCCATTTGTATTCAAAGTGATTATTACAATCTCTGGCTTCATGGTTGCCATATTCTGTTTTGTGTTTTGGGTCTTTGCCTATCTTCCTTCATATCAGTGTACTGCGTTTGAGTGGAGGGTTTCTATCCTGTCCTCTTTTCCATCTGAGACCGTGTTGTCCTGGTACGTGTTGCTGGCATGTTGGCTTCTAGTTGGAGATGGGCTATATGGTGGTCTCCTGGAGGTTCTAGTTGGAGCTTGATCTTCTGGCCATAGTGAGTCAGCCAGTATGTTCTGCAGGGTCGGGTGACTTGCAGTATATTTTTTGAGTTCTTCCTTGTCCTGGAAGACCCTTATCTTACCCTCTATCTTAATGGATAACTTGGCAGGGTATAGGATTCTGGGGGAGGCATTTATATCTTTCAGTTTTTGGAAGATGGTGCTCCATTCTCTCCTCCTCTTCATGGTTTCAGCTGATAAGTCTGAGCATAACCTTACCTGCGCTCCTTTGTATGTGACTGTCTTCCTTTCTCTTGATGCTCGTAGAATTTTCTCTTTTTCCTCTAAGTTGGATAATTTTACAATTATATGCCTTGGCGTGTTCTTCTTGGTGTTTAGCTTAGCCGGCGTCCTCTCTGCTTCCTGTATGAGAGTCGGATTCTCCTTTGTTAGGTTGGGGAAATTTTCTTCCAGGAATTCCTTTGCTATCTTGGCGGTCGATTTGTGTGTTATGTTGTGTTCCGGTAGACCGATTATTCGAATATTATTCCTCTTCATAGCATCTGTCATTGATCTCAGGCTGTCTTCTGTTTCTTTAATTTTCCTATCTGATTGTTTTTCTCGCTTGCTTCGTTTGGTTTGAGCGTCCTCGAGTTCACTGATACGGTTCTCAGCCTCCTCAAGCCTAGATATAGCTTCTGTGACCTTTTGTGTGGCCTCTGCTACCTCCTCTGTTAGTTTCTGCAGTTCCTTTTGGTGGATAGTATTCATCCCCTCTATTGTGGACTTCATCCCCTCTATTGTGCATTTCATCCCTTCTATTGTTGCATCCTTATTTTGGTTTGCTTCTCTTAGCTCCTGTATTACTGCAAGCAGAGTTCTGAAGATTTCCTTTTGTGGCTGATCTATATCTGTTTCTTCTATGAGTGACGTTAGGTCTGTTAAAGTCTCTCTTTTTTCTGATTTTTTTGTTGGGAGTGATGTGGTCTGTTGATTTTTCCTTGATCCTTTAATAGGCCCCATGCTTCTGGGAGACAGGAGTAACCTTATTGTGTGGAGGCTCAGGCCACTGTGCCGTCTCCTGGGGTGGCTGGGGCGGGCTGCGGCAGGCTTAGGGCTGGCACTGGGGACCCAACAGGGCCCCAGGTGGTGAGAGCTGGGTGGAGCTCACTGAAGGCTCCTCAGGGACTGCAAAGCCAAGACCCAGGCTCCACTGCAGGTGGAGTGTTTGATCTGCCCGGGCTGTGAGCGGGCGCGGGGAGGCCCCTTGGATAGCTGGGCATGCAGCTGCGGGACACTGCAGGGAACAATGGTGTTCGCTCTCCGCCCTTTTGGCGCGAAACCGCAGGGGGCAATGGGGCCGGCAAAGGAGGCTTGGCGCGAAACCGCAGGGGGCAATGGCGCCCTTCCTCTGCTCAGGCTCAGAGTCGCGGCCGCCGGGGTCCCCGCAGCACCCTGGGGAGGGCACCTACTCTTGTGCCTTGCGCAGGGGGGGGGCCTTGGTGGGCAGACTCAGCAGCGCGGGGCGCGGCGCTCTGCGGAAGCTCAGGGTCCGGGACAGGCGCGGGTTGGGCTATGGCTCCTGTTGGCGGGAAGTGCTCAGCGCAGGGTCCCCGCCAGGAGTGGAGCTGGTGCTAGGCTGCCAGGGGCTGGCGGGGGCGGGCGGGGGTGGGAGGCCAGCGCACGGAGGGCAGGTGGAGAGGTCCGCGGCAGCGGTGCGGGTGGATGGTCCCCCGTGGGGGTCGCCAGACAATCCGCGGGTCCGCTCCCCTGAGCTTGGATGAATGGAGGGAGGGACGTGGGCCCGAGGGCAGATCGCTGCCCTGCGGGGAGAGGGGAACTGCGGGAGAGGAAAGCTTATCTCCCAGTGGAGATCCGCGAGTGGGGAGTGGGGAGTGGGCCGCTGGAGTAGGCAGGGCAGGCAAGTGGCTCTGGGCTGGCGTCCGGTTTGGGGATGGAGCCTAAGCCGGTCGCCAGTGAGCTCACGGCAGCTTAGTGGCCAGAGCTGTCCCACTAGTCCGGTCCTCTTTCACCTAGACCCCTGCTCCGGACAAATACGTGGGGTAGGACTGGGGTGCTGTCCCAGGGGGATATTTCACTCACCAGACTCTTACTATTCAGCTACCTGGTCGCCAATCCCGCTTTGTTTGGAGGAGCTCTCAGAGTATGCGGGTGTCCCTGTCGTCCATCTTCCCCCTCCCCCCAAAGACTTTTCTTAAATACACAATCTTCAAATTCATTCCTTAAGCTTTGGATTAGCATCATGAATATGTATGAGGTACCATTTAAATATAGGGGAAGTACAAGTTGACACTAGAGATAAAGAATAATATTTTGCTCAGGATCAAGCCATTAATATAGAGAACATTTTTTCTTTTATTGAAAATTTTATAAGTGAAAGAAAAACAACAACAACAACAACGAAACAAGAATTGTAACAGTAAAGCTTTAAAGGATAATTCCAAGTGGACAATATTCATTTTACCCCAAGGGAAGCTGTCTAGGTTTTAAAACCCAAATCTATTCTCTTCCAGGGCACTGCACTGATAGAAACCCCACGTGTATCACAGCAGAACTTGCTCCGGGGGTTTAAAGCCTGCAACATGACCAAAGTCCATCAGCAGGCCCTCTGCGGCATCATATGGACAGGAGCCACCGACCTCTCAGTTAGGGAGCAAAAATGGTTGTGCCACCCTTGGAACAACGTGAAAGAATGTACATCTTAGAGGGTAACCTGGTGGTTCTAAAGTATGAGCTGAGAAACCCTGGATTCACAAGATCTGTATCAGTAAGCCCAAGGGAGGCACACGATTCTCATACCAATCCAAAATGTCATTAGACATTTTTACTTTCAGTCTCTTATAAGTACACCAGGAAGGTTTTCAGCCACCATGTGATGTTTGATGGTGTCATACTCTAGGGATCAATGACATTTCTGAGTAGGTTCACTTGCATTTAAACTTTCTCAGCTCCAGTACTACCATAGCAGTAGGGACAACCGGCTTCAACAAAAGTTTCTCGGTAAGTCTAAATAATAGTGAAGAACATAAAGGATATTCTAAGGCTGATCCTACGGCTGAAGAGTAGAATGAATTCTTTCATAGTTTGTGTCTCTCAAAGAGCGACTAAGAAAGATGAACAAGTTTCCCTGCATTTTCAATCCACGTACAATATAGCACACAAGGTCGGCTGAGGTAGACATGTGGTTGACTTCTGATCATCACCAGGAGAATATTGAAATGAAATCAAGTTTAAACACACACAAACAAGTAAGGCTTTGCTCCTGGATAAGATCAAAGTCCAGTGAACATTTGAAAGCATCAAGAAAAATTCTCAGCGTTCCATTGTTAACATCTGTACATTTATAAGACATTAGGATACTCCAAACTAAGCAATTTATGGGTATAAATCTACAAATGGAAAAATGAGTTCAATCTTACTATGGTAAAATCTTTTCTCAAACTTCTAGATCTTTTTTCAAACAAGAATGACAACATTGATATGTGCATGGCTTATATCAACTTTTCAACTGCACTTGTAAAAGTGACATAAATCAGAAACCAAGATCCTGTGAACATGTCAAAGAGCTTAATATCCGTGTTCCTAAGTGAAATGTGTATCGTGCACCGCACCTGATCGGGATGTGTCCACATCCTGGAGTACTAAATCATTAGCAGGAGTCTGAATGGGAATGAAAACAAGAGGAGTAACAGTTAAGGCACATTTCATACAATCTGTGGTTACTAATTAAAGGAAAAACTCACAAGTTTTATTTTAAAGTTATTACCTTCAAATGTAGTTTATTCACAGGAGAATCTACAGGGCAAAATGGACACAATCAATTGCATGTAATGTGACAAAAACTAATCACACACATTTATGAGGAATGATTATCAAGCAGGATTCTCATCCTTCTGTACAGCATACATGCTTTGTATTGGTTGCTTGTTGCTTTGCTTCCAAAGGCAACATGAAAGAAATATGAATCCATCTTAAAATACTAAACTATAGGAATATAGTATTAACAAAGAATGCAATGAAGCTTTCAAACGTGAGATGATTATTCTAATCACTGCAACTGAAATTAAAGTGTCCATTAGTAATGTGGACATACTGATTGAGTGGAGGAAACTGGATCTTTCATCAAAGGAACAAATCACGACCTTGATAAAAATCTATTGAAGTTCAAGGCCGTGTGTAGAAATGTATCTCCAATTTTGATGCAACAAAATCATTTGTCTCATAATCCTACAAATATTTATCACCTTCTTCAATTTGTCCTGAAATTTAATAAGTACCCAGTTGTGTTGACAGCTGCCTTGAATGTATATTTCAGTTCTCATCCAAGTCATAACATGTTCTAAATTGATTTCTTGGAGAGCTAGTTGTAGAATAAGACTTCATAAAAATATTCATTATTTACCACAATACAGGAGGTCTACATTTCTTCTGTCCTATCATTTAACTATCTTGGTTTTATGAGCCACTCATGACAGAAACTTTTCAAATGCAGGGAAGGAATAATGGACAATACACTTTCAATGTGAAATATGCTGTTAAAGAGGGGGTAGGGTTAATTACAGAATATTGAGGATTTAAATAAACTTTATGTTTAAAAACCAGTCTAGTCTCTTCTGACAATAGCAATTTTAGTATTCAAGGAAACATTTCAATTATTTTTCCATATTATAAATGATTAGTTCCACAATAACTTGGGTATGTTACCTCCCTCTACTATCTAAAATGATTTCCATGTAAAATCTAGATAAAACAATGCCTTTCCTCATTAAGTCAGATTTAAACCATTATCCCAAGATCCTTCTTCCAGACAGCTCCAGGGACATCTAACACCCATGCTAATCAGAGAAGGGATCTGAGGACCAGCAACTTTGGCATCACCTGGTAGCTTGTTCGAAATAAAGAAGTCCAGGCTTCGTGAGTCAGAGTCTGAGTATGATTGTATTATGTCAGCTTCCACATTCCTTTAGCTCAACTCTTCCTTCTGGAATCTAACCTTGAGCCTCCTCCCTATCACATCTCGTGAACTAATTGTGTATTACAAGTCATAATGTTTATTAATGATACATGAATCAGACTTTACCTCGTGCCTCTCACCCAAACTAGACACTGCTTTTTATTTTTCCCAGTGCCCTTCTTCAGGCATATATGATGTTGTCCTATGAAACAGAAACTTTTAAAATATATATATCCCTGACCACACACACTTCGACTTGTCCACTGTAGATGAAACAGCTCTGTATGATCTGGACAGGAACTCTGGGGGCGTGCTGGTTATGACTTGGACAGCCAAGTGAAAAGTGGGCAGTTCAAATCCACCAACTTCTCCACAGAAGTCAGATGGGGCTTTTCTACTTCAGTATAGACTTAGTCTCTGTGATTCACAGGGGCCAGTCATTTCTAATGCGTGAGATAGGGTCATTATGAGCTAGCATCTACTCAATGGCAGTGAGATTGGAGTACTTGGGGGCACGATTAAAGGCTTCATTCCTTCATGAATTCACTATGTAGGAGCTAGTCAGTGGAAAACTACACCTCAATTTGTCAACACTTAGATTGAAATCTCCTTCCGTATTCTTCACCCCTTTTCTAATATCCCATGCTTCCTTCTTCTAAAGAAGTATTTGTTATTATCACCCGCTCCTGAGTGCCCCTGGTTTCTTTTCCCATTGTTTACTCATCGTACTCTGTCCTTTCCATTCTTCTTCTCCTCTTCTTGACCCCTTTGTTCTTCCTTAATTTACTGACTTTCCATAATTTGGAATTGAAAGTAATAATTTTGTTTCTCTGGTGACTCTTTTCAATTAATCTGTTACTGACACCTTCTCTAAACATCTATCAAGTATCTCCATCATACTTCTTTTTATCCATTGTACATTTTCTTTTGGATATCAGAATTTATCAGTACTCATGTCTAAAAATATATCTCAAATGATTTTTGATACAGCTTTACCTGGTCTTTCCGATATATCTGGGGCTGCAACTAAATCATCAGCATTCTTCTGTGGAGACCTCTTGAGTACACTCTGTTAACATTAATGCCAATCATCAGTTTTACAAAGATTACTAATCCTTTGCTGACAGCACCTATTTTAAAAGTAGTTACATTTAAAACTTAGGGAAGCATGAATTGAGAAGCTAAACATTTCAATGATGCATCTCATCTTTGTTTTCCAAATCATGTCTATATTTTATTTTTATTTAGGCATTAATTCTGTAAGCTGAGGATGAAAGTTCCGGGGAAATGTATTTATATAAAAATACTGATTTATGGTATCTCTTTCTATAAACAAGCATCTTGAGGCAGCTAATTGTTGTCTGAATGTCCCCCTTTTAAAAAGAGCACTTAGGAAAAGTAGGTATCTAAACAAATGCTTTAATAAGTATACTTGCTTGATATGGATTTCACTGAAGACAAAGTACTTATAAATGACAGTATTTTTAAAAAGTAAACTGCCTGACAAGACACCATAGGGCACAGCATTATCATGCTGACCATAAACAGGAGATCTTCCATGTTCCTTGATGTAGACAAACATGGGCTTTAGGAATGTCATTTTTCACCATAAAATAAAATGATCTTCAGTAAGAATTTTTACCTTTTAGGTTATATGTAAATACTACTAAGCAAGTACTCTAGTACAACACATTTTTTTTCAACTTAAGGAGCATATAGCGGGAAAGCACTGTAAGTTTTCATAAAAGGAGAGTAATTTGGAAAAAAGCACTGAAAATGTGTCAGACACTGCTTATGCACATCTTCCTTTCTACACAAAGCAGTAAGAATGATGATGAGGGTGACACGCGTTCTTCCCACTTTGGAATCTCCCCAAATGTGAAGAGTAACATGGTGAACAAGGTAGGCAGGATCCGTTTTTCTCATAGGCAGAACCCTCATCGGATGCACTCCTTCCCACCCTAGACATTAGGGAGCTTCAATGTTACACTCTACCTGCCTAAAACCCACCCCCACTGCCATCCCCAGCCACCCCAGAATAATGACTCTCGCAATATTCTGTAACCTCACAGTCTTTGTTTCCTTTGTATGAAGACTTAAAATGACCTGCAAATGTTTGTTGGATTGTTTTTCTGTTTCACCTACTGAAGCATAAGCTCTTACCTGTATGTTCAGTATCTCCCTGCCATGCACGTAGTTGATATTTAATAACAGATATGTATTTCCAGTTCAAACATTTAAAATCTCATCGGCAAAGTTTCAAGTGCCAAGTCACCGCACCAAATTTTGTTTTCTCATTCTTATTCGACGTACAGAATTCACATGCCTATGAGGCAATTGAAAATACCATGGCTGGGGCGCTGGCTTCTTATTCCTCAAGGTCCCATCCTCATTGTTCAATATGCTAAAGAGACCTGGAACTGCTAGAAGATTGACCTAAGGCGATGTGTCTTTGCATCTCTTGACTGCTGCTTCCATGAGCATTGACTGTGGATCCAAGCAACACAATGTCCTTACCCACACTTCAACCTTTTCTCCGTTTCTCATGTTGGCTATTGGTCCAGGTGTGAGGATTTCCGTTTTCCCCTCCTGACCTCACCCTGGTTACAACCCCCTCTCACCAAGCCCCCTCATTCCTTCTTCATTTCTCCTGGCTTTCTGACCCCGGGGACCCTCCTGTGGAAGTCAGATAGCTTGGCCTTGTGCGGAATCTCCATCTCTCTACCCACTCTCCTCGTCAACTCTCCCTCGCCCCGCTCCCTGTAAGATTTCAGTTCTTATCAGAGGAAGGTTTCCACAACTGCCTGGAAGCCTAGGAGTAAGTCTCTGTGTCCCCCTCTCCCCTACATGGTGAACTGCTTGTACATGGGGCACACCTCTGCCTGACCGCCCCTGCTTTAAATCCCCTCTCACCTCTGAGCACCAGTCTTCCTGTTCTCTACTCCTGGGAAACTATGCATGGAAATAGGGTCCTGTAGTGTGACGAGGAACTGCCATATGTCTCCCCTCTGATGGAGGCAACCATGTCTGTCCTTAGAGGAACACAATCCCTCCACTAACGATAAGCTCCCTGAGAGCCGGAAAGTGCAATGAGCCCAAACAGGGACCCTTTCTTATAGACACAATAATATCAGTCGGCTTCCCTCTCCCTATAGGATATGGTGCTTATTTTATGTATTTTCCAATACATAAAAATATGTATTTATTATGATGGAAGACCTGTAACTGACACTGTTTGTGATTGTGCCTGGCAATATGCACCTAATCAGTCCCACTGGTCTGAGTGCGACCAGTACGCACTCTCTAGAGACCCAGGTCTTGTGCCATAGAACACCAGGACAATGAATTCTGGATTTTCAAAGTACATAATATGCTCCAAAAGCCACACCAGCGGGGTCTATATAAAAGCCTCACTAAGTGTAGTAGCCTTGACCTCAAATATACCTATACACTGAGGCCTTAAGACTGAAATCACATGGTGTGTGAGGACATAGAAAATGGCTATACCAAGAGTATTGAATTGTCAGTAGGTGTACAAGCATTTACTTACATCTTCAAAGCTGTATTAAGATGTGTACAGATTCCTTTCTATGGAGATGGCACCGAAGGCAAACAAGGACATACTTTACTCTCCCCAAACAAAAGCCAAAGCAAAGGCTTTAAAGCCCAAGAAGGCTGTGCTCTAAGGCGTCCACTGACACTAAAAAAAAAACAAAAACAAAACCAAGACTATCCAGAAGTCCCCCACTTTCAGGGCCCCAAGTCTCTGAGACTAAGAAGGCAGCCCAAATACCCTGGGGAGAGTGCCTCCAACAGAAACAAGCTGGACCACATGCCATCATCAAGTTCCCCTTGACCAAGGATTCTTCGATGAAGATCAAAGATAACATCACACTTGTGTTCATTGTGGATGTCAAAGGCGAAAAGAACCAGATCAAACAGGCTGTGAAGAAGATCTATGACATTGACATAGCCAAGGTCAACACCTTGATCTGGCTTGATCGTGACAAGAAGGCATATGTTCAACTGGCTCCTGACAATGATGCCTTTCCATGTTGCCCACAAAATCAGAATCATCTAAAAGGAGCCCAGCTGGCTAATGCAAAATACAAACTTTTCAATACATAAAAAAGATGAAAGATCTGTGACTGACACTGTCAGTGAATATTATTGTAACTTTGTCCTGACCCCCAATTCCCATTGTTTACAAAGAGTCCTCAGTCCCAGAACGTTACCTTATATAAGTGAATAATCCAGGTATTGTAATAGTCATTAGCCTACACTTGTTCAAACTCCTTCTCTCAGTACTCTTTTAATCACTAGTACCATGGCCTAATAAAAGATAGGCCAAAAACTCTAATGACTATAGATGCCAAGATCTCCAGTGCAATACTAGTCAACAGAATTACCAGAAAAACCCAAAAAAACTTAGGCAACAAGATCAAGTGAAATTGCTACTGAATGTGCAAGGATGAGTTAATAGTAGGAAAAACAATCCATTTGAGGGATCACATAAGCAAAAATAAAGAAGAAGAGCCAAATGGTTATATCAATCTAGGCAGAAAAGGCATTTGGGAAAATATGGCATCTCTTCCCAATTACAGCACTCAACAAAATAAGTGTAGAAGGGAAGTCCCTCAACCTAATAAACACCTTATGTGCAAAAGTGGTCGCTTGCAATTCACTGAATAGAGAGACATTGAAATGGCTTCTTTTTTCTTTGAACTAGTACTAGGCAAGGTAGCCCTTTATCAAGAAGCTTTTTTAATATAGTTTTGGGTATTTCCGTGAGATCCGAACACATAAAAAAAGAGGAAGGTATTCTCATTGCATAGAAGAAATAAGAATGGCTTGTCTGCAGATGTCATGTAATACTATATATAGAACATACCAAAGATTTGAACAAACCATTGCTGAAACTAATTGAAAATTTGGCAGCATAGCAGGCATTGAGTTCAAATTGCAGAAATCACTCAGTCTTCTATTTTAAGGATGATATTTCCGAAAATGATATTCAAAGAGCATTGTCATTTACAATAACTACACAAAAATATTTTTAGGAGTAAATACTAGAGAAACAAAAGGTGTATACAAATGAAATTCCAAATTACTCTTTAAGAAATGAAAAAAGAATTTACCCCAATAGAATCTGTTACCATGACCCAAGATACGCACATCAAATATAGCAAAAATGTTATTTCCAAAATTACTTTACAAATCCAAATCAATTCTGATCCTAACACCACCATAATTTTTCAGAGAAATTGGAAAACAAATTGCCAACATCTATGGAAAGGAAAGAAACCCATAATAACTAAAACACGTTAAAACATTAAAACAAAGTCTGAGGCCTCTCTCTCTCAGACCTGAAAACCTATGTAGCCATAACAATCACAACAGTAATCACAACTTGTTCAATGACAGATATGAAGAACGATGGATTAGAATTGAAAACCCAGATATAAACCAGTTAACTAAAGGCATCTAATTTTTTTTCTTTTTTTACATTTTATTAGGGACTCATACAACTCTTATCACAATCCATACATATACATACATCAATTATATAAAGCACATCAGTACATTCCCTGCCCCAATCATTCTCAAAGCATTTGCTCTCCACTTAAGCCCTTTGCATCAGGTCCTCTTATTTTTCTCTCCCTCCCCTCTCCCCCCTCCCTCACGTGCCCTTGGTAAATTATACATCATTATTTTGCCATATCTTGCCCTATCCGGAGTCTCCCTTCCCCCCTTCTCTGCCGTCCCTCTCCCAGGGAAGAGGTCACATGTGGATCCTTGTAATCAGTTCCCCCTTTCCAACCCACTCACCCTCCACTCTCCCAGCATCGCCCCTCACACCCTTGATCCTGAAGGTATCATCCACCCTGGAGTCCCTGTGCCTCCAGCCCTCATATGTACCAGTGTAGAGCCTCTGCCCTATCCAGCCCTGCAAGGTAGATTTCGGATCATGGTAGTTGGGGGGAGGAAGCATCCAGGATCTGGGGGAAAGCTGTGTTCTTCATCGGTACTACCTCGCACCCTGACTGACCCATCTCCTCTCCTAAACCCCTCTATGAGGAGATCTCCATTGGGCGACACTTGGGCCTTGGGTCTCCACTCTGCACTTCCCCCTTCATTCAATATGGTATGTATATATATATACACACACATATACATACACACACAGATACATATACATACACACATATATCTTTTTTTTTTGCATGATGCCTTATGCCTGATCCCTTGGCACCTCGTGATCGCACTGGCCGGTGTGCTTCTTCCATGTGGGCTTTTTTGCTTCTGAGCTAGATGGCCGCTTGTTCACCTTCAAGCCTTTAAGACCCCAGACACTATCTCTTTTGATAGCCGGGCACCATCAGCTTTCTTCACCACATTTGCTTATGCACCCTTTTGTCTTCAGCGATCCTATCATGGAGGTGTGCAGTCAAGGGCATCTAAATTTTAATCAAGAAATAAAACACACTAAATGGGCTCATGACAGTCTTTTCAACAAATGATGAGGCAAAAACTGGATCTTCTCTTGCAAAAGAATGAAACAAGACCCCTCTGTCTCACCTTGTGCAAAAACAACCTCAAGAGGGACCAAAGACCTAAATATAAATTACACAATTATGAACAGCATCAATGAAAAACAAGGAACAAACTTTGTGACTCTGATACTAGGCATAAAGACACAACCAAACAAAATTTAAAATATCTATACTCACTATAGAAGACACAACAATGAACCGGGACCTACTCAAAAGACCCCATTATAGCACAACAAAGACTTCATCAAAAGGGTCACTGAGACCCAACAGACTGGGAAAAATGCTAAGTTATAATAGATCATATGAAGGCTTAATGTCCAAAATCTGTAGAGAACCCCCAACCTGTATTGGGTCCTAAAGTTTTCCCTGTTTTCATTGATGCTCTTAACAAGAAAAATACAAATAACATACTTAAAAAGCGAGCACAAATGCAAATAGACAACGTCGCAAGGATAAATAACGGCCCCCCCACAAATGTATGAAGAAATCTTCATGATCAATAGCAACCAGAAAAATACACATTCAAACAAGAATGAGGTATCACTTCACAATGACACTTTTTGCAAAATTCAATGAGACACCAAATAAGAAATGCCCCAATAGTGGGGATGATAAGAATGCTTTTATGATGCTGGTGAGAATGTAGAATTGTACAGCGGCACTTCTTAAAACAAACACACATCTAAGAAGCTCATGATCCAGCAGTCTCTCTCCTGGGAATAGAACCAAAAGAAATAACACAAACTGACATATATACAGATATGTTTATTGCAGCAGTTTTTGCAATAGCGAAACCATGGAAACAGCCCCAAACCCCAAACTCTAGAGGCATGTATCAACGAGCTATGGAACATTCACACTACGGGATTTTATGCATTGGAAAAAGACAATGACAACTCTCTTAAACACTGTAAGGCGTGGAGAAACCTGGAGAACATTTTGCTTAGCAAACTGCATCTTACAAAGATACTTATGTCATCCTTGTTATAAGGAAAAGCAAGAAGCAATGTGGTTTACAGAAGATCATGACGCCCAGGGATTGGGGTAGGAACAGGGAGAGGGGAGGGATGAGGTGGGGACAACAATGACAACAACAATACAAGGGAGTGTTTAGCAAGATAAAAAATTAAAATGACTTTATAAAAATAAAAACATCCTCCACACTCCTTTCCCCTGAAATCTAAATATTATTCTAAGTGGCTAAGAAACAGAGAAAAGTAAAATGGTCTTGAAATATTTAGTGGCATACAAGTTCACTGCAAACATAATCAAATCAAAGAAACCCATCCTCTGTAACCTATTAACATCCCCGTACACTTATAGTAAAATTACAAAAAAAGTCTACATAGATAGTACCTCAGAAATCCAACATGTTTTTCTTGGATGCCCTTCTTGTGATCTTAATCTTGACCTCACATCTGTAAACGTAGTAACAGAGGCATGAATAAGAACATATACCACTGAGCATCGGAAATGGAAATACAAGTCTATCTCCACTCAGGAAAGTGTCAATCGAGTACAAGGGTTGAAGCATTGTAGGACAAAGTTGCTGGAAGCAGTAATTCAGAGACTTAGGAAAAGTACTAGCTAATGAATAATATTTAAATGCATAGGTATGTCTGAGTCCACTGATTCTCACTGGAGTACATATTAGTAGCATTTAAGCCGACAACAATCTTCAGGCAGGCACTAAATTACGGCTTGTATTACCTTCCTGTTTTTCATCCATAGCAGTCACTGGGTGTCTTCTTTGCACTGTTGCAGGAATCTTCGAAACAGCAAGACTGCCTTTGTCTTCTGTTGGTTCTAGCTCTGTTTCCTCTTCCTAGAATGGAAAGAAAGTCAACTTTGTAAGCAATATATTCATTCCCTCACTCCCTCCCTCAAGCAATCCATCAAACAGCCACAAGCCGTACCATATACATTCGACACTTTTCCCCTTTGGCTCTCTCTCTTAGTGAGGGAAGCAAAAGCCTCGGCCCTGGTGAGGACTGGGACTCATAGCAAGTCTTATAGGACTGAGGAGAACTGTTCTCGGGGTTTCTGAGCATGTAAGTCTTCATAGGGGTAGAGTGCCTCATCTTTCTCCAGAGGATTGAGTGGGATGGATCCACCGATCCTTTGGGTAGCAATCCAATTTTTAATGCATTGAGCCATTACTCACTCACTCACTCATTGCTCTGCAGTCAACGCTGACTCAGAGTGACTCCATGTGGGTTTCTGAGACTGTCACTGTAACTGGGAGCTGCAACTGATTGTGGACTGCAGATCACAACCCAGAGCATAACCAACAGGCCTCCATCATGGAACCATCAGAGCTTCTTAATAAAGGACTATTCCAAGACCAAACTCTGCCAGCGAGTCAATACTATGGGACAGGAAAGAATTGCTCCTTTTCGTTGTAGATACTGTAACTCTTTACTGGAGTAGTGAGCCCAGTCTTTCTCCTGAGTAGGAGTAAAGATACATCAAGTATTAATAATAGCGAGAAAAGTATTTACCTAAATCTTTCTCCTAAGTTCCCTGGTGACTAGGGTTTGAGATGTCCTAATCTGAACACATTTCCTCATTTTTCTAATTTATGTTTAGTACAATGTAATTCCTCTGCTAAAAAATTATCAGGGCCTATATGAATGCAAATGAGGGGCATTAGAGAGACCCAAAGCACATCTGTAGACAATTGGATATCCCCCCTCCCATTACACACACACACACACACACACACACACACACACACACACACGAAAGATTATAAGGAAGGGATGATTCAATCAAGGTGCACTTTAGCACCAACAAAACACTTCATTCCTCTAGTTCCTGAATGTTTCCTCCCTCAACCCATCCATCCTACTAACATGACCCAGTTATACCTTTTAAATCTGGCTAGACCAGAGAACACTCATTGATAGAGCTAAGAGCGCTCCACACATGGGATTTGGGGAAGATAAAGCCCTCGGGAACAGTAGTGGGAGGAGCAATATCATGAGGGGAGGGGGATGGTCATGGTGGGGGAAAGGGGGAAAGAGGGGAACAATCACAAGGTTGGATATATAGCTCCCCATAATGTGGGCGGATGAATAACAGAAACGTGGGTGGAGGGAGACAAGGTACAGTTGTAAGATACACAATAATAATAACAATATATAATTGATCAAAGATTCAAAAGGTTGGGATGGTTGGTGGAGGAGGGGAAAAGGAGGAGCTAATATCAAGGGCTCAAGTAGAAAATACTTTGGAAATGATGATGACAACTTATATACAAATATTCTTGATACAATCAATTTATGGAATGTTACAAGTGTTGTAAGAGCCCCCAATAAAATGATTTAAAATATTATCAGGGAAACTTCCTGTAACAGGAAGTTGAAAGTTTACCCTAATAAATGTGTGCCAATTTCACCACACTTCCTCGCTCTCCACTTCTCTTACCATGCTGTTCTTTCACGCCTCACCCCTTTGCTCAGGCTAGGATGTCCTTTACACACACTTTGTTCATCTTTCCCGACCAGCCACATGATGATAGCATTTATTAGATGTCACAAGATTTTTGATTCCTGCATGCCCTTACTGTAATATCATTCACTAATTGGACAAATTATAGTTAAAGTAGCTGTTCTCTGTCAACCTTACTATTGATTTTGTAAGAGTGGACAGATTCTACTCATCTCTGTCATCTTGTTTCTTATTGAATTAATTCATCTTGTTTCTTCTACAATTAATTCAATTATTCAATCCCCTTTTCATTTTTCCTCACTCTCTTCATCTTAATCTTCTTAAATGAAATTTCCACTTGAAATTCTAGTCCTATTAATATGCGTCTTTATATCTTTGCCCTGTTGGTGTTGCTATCTAATTGTTTTCCTCCCATCATGGCATATCAAAATTTGTTCAGCACCACCAACTTTGTCTAAATCTCAATGTTATATAGTTCCCTAGATAATTTTGCTAGTCTTTGCACTTATTTCATTTGATTGTATTCAGGCTACCTCTTTTTATCTCAGTCCCTCATCATCCTCTTTCTGATGAACAGTGGGATGGAGGGTAAGTGGAAGAGCCTAGGGAAAAGGCAAAACCCAAATAAACAACTGACATTTACTTTGAGTGCATGTGAAGCGGTTAACCTGAGAGCAGGATCAGATGAAAGAATGGCTGAATTAAAAGACCCTTTGGCTTTCATTTGTCCCTTTGGAAGAGTTTTAGACACCTTTTTAAGGTCACTATTAGAACTATTGTTTGTGCGTGATAGGATGCGAATGTTTCTTGATTTTAAGTGATCCTTTAGGAAGAGTTTTAGACATGTCTTCATCATCATGGTTATAATAATTGTTCTTGGCAGGATAGAACTCACCTTGACTTTAATTGTTCCTTTAAGAGTTTCAGACACTCCTTTATCGTGGCTATCAGAACCATCATTTGTAGGATGATAAGTACCCACTTTGATTGTAATTCCTCCCTTAGGAATGGCTTTAGACCCATGTTCCCCTTCACTACTACAATGACTATCTTCAGTATTCCTCTCTCTTAGTGATATAACATTGGTAGTTTCAACATCTGCAAAATAAAAGAATGCATGACGATGTCTATATTTTCAAGTTCATGAATAATGCAAGGTTAGGAAGTGTTCAAATAAGTTACCTTGTTTCTTCGATTGCTGAAATTCCTGGAGCAATTTAACTAAGTTGGGCTTAGGGGGACCATAAGGGAAAAGAAAATTAATACCAAGTATTAAAATAGATCAATTGTTTCTCATAATATATGATCTAACACAAAGAGCTTAAGATTTGGAGTCCCACAGACATGGATTCCAATCACAGTCTTCTTGTCTACTGAGAAACACCACAAGCATCCCCAAAATGTGACTCACCTTGCTTCTCTAAATTCTTATATACCTGCCATGATATCCATTAGATAATTTTAATGTACCTTGGGGTAGTATTATTTTTTAAAACGACAATTGTTTTTACCTACTAGCAATTGACAGCAAACTTATTTGTGATATTTCTAAATGTCTTTAGCTTCATGTTGACCTAATTTTCTATGATCTTATGAGTTATCTCATGTGAGGGAAAATGTGAGAGTGTAATTCGCAATTGTATCCTATTTGGAAATCGTGGAATTACAAACAGTGTAGGTTCCCTCCATTCTCAAAATGTTAAAGAGGACTGATAATATCAATTGAAGTCTTTGTAAGAAAAACAGAAGAAACCTTTTTAGCGCATGAGAACCTGTGCCAACACTAATGCATACCCAAACATGTGCATACACATGTACATGCACACAGCTACCGAGTAGAAAGTTCTACATTTGCTCGTTTACAATGAAAATAGAAAGCAAGGGGCAGAGAAAATCAATATGTAACAAATGTCCATATGACTGAAAAACTCGACAGTGGTCAATAATTTCTTTTTTAAGGTAGAAAGAAAGAGAAAGGAACGGGGAGAAAACGACAGGATTAGCTTATATCGTATAAATTCAGAGAGAAAAAAGAAAAAAAAAGCTGTACAACAAATAGCGTGAAAATAAACCCAACTTTGAAAGTAATGAAGTATTTTTGAATAGTTAATTAATCAGAACTTAAAATACTTTTAATATGCATTTTATTTTTGGTAGGTCTGTCATCTCTATTTCCATCTAGTATGTGTGTTTCCTTGGTTGCATTTGATACTCTCGTGTGCCCTGCAATAGGGCACTTATTTTGGTCTCTCTTTACGCTTGAAGTTCTTCATTGCTCTGGGTCTGATATTTCAGTCCTACTCCCTCGAGTTCCCTTGAGGCCTGAGTCTTAGTTCATTCTTCTGCAGATAGATTCCCCATTTCGCCAGCACTCTCTCCTTCCTAGGGAAGGCTTTCTTGGCCCTTAGTGGAAGATCAATTATCTATAGGTGAGTGGTTTTATCTCTAGGTTATCGATTCTGTTCCATGGCATCATTGTACCAGTACCAGGCTTTCTTTTTATTATATGGCTGCTGTAACAGCTTTTAAAATCATGAGGTGAGAGGCCTCCTACTTTGTTCTTCTTCTTTTAAATCATTTTATCGGGGCTCCTACAACTCTTAACACAATACTCTGTTCTTAAGTAGTTTTTTGTTTATATACCGTGTCTCTTTGTTCTCCATGTTAACCCCCCCTCCCCATTTCTTTAAACAATTAGCTTGATATCTGGATTGGTGGCTTAGTGTTTATGTGTGGAGCTGCTAACCTCAAGATCAGCATTTCAAAACTACCAGCTGTTCCATGGGAGCAAGACACAGCAGTTCCAAACTACCAGTTGTTCCAAGAGAAAAAGACGTGGCTTTCTATTCCTTTAAAGACTTACCATCTCAGAACCCACCTAGGTTTGTCCTATAGGTTTGCTATGAGCCAGAATCTATCCCCATCCAGTGAGTTTGTTTTTGGGGGAATTATTGACATTTCACAATAGTCAGACTTCCAATCCATGAACAGGGAACATTCTTCCACTTATGTGGTTTCTTTTTTATATATATATACTAGAGGGGTGTCCTTTGGTCGCTCAAAATAGCGTTTTCTATTTTACTTTGCATAGATCTTTTGTTTCTCTGGTTAGGTTTGTTCTTCAATATTTCATCTTTTATGTGGTTATTATAAATGATTTCTTGATTTATTTTTCAGAGCTTTCTAGGTTAGTGTATAGGAATCTGTATGATTTTTGTATGCTGACCTTGCACTCTGCTCCATTGTCAAATCTTTCAATTGTTTCAATCAATCTCTTAGACAAGTTTTTGGGGGTTTCTACTTATGGAATGGCATTATCTATAAATACAGTTTACTGCTTTGCCAGTTTGGTAGCTATTGACCACCTTATGTTATGTAATAGCTCTGGTTAAGTCTTCCAGCACAATATGAATTGGAGTGTTTACTAGTTCCAACACAATATTGAATCAGAGGGAAATGCTCTCAGTTTCTTCCCATTGAATGAGATGTTGGCCTTTGGTTTTGCAAATATGTTCATTATTACATTGAGAAATTTCCTGTCTATTCCCATTGTACTGTTTTTTAAAATCTGGAATTGGTATCAGATTGATCAAAACCTGTATTGTGTCGATTAGGTCTTGTAGTTCTTTTTTTCCCTTTTATTGTTTATACAGTGGATTACATTGACTTTTTCTCTTGGTGAGCCATACGTTCATACCTGGCATGAGTCCCACCTGATCATGATGTTTGGTGGACTGTTTGTTTTGTTATGTTGAATTCTGTTGGCTCACATTGTGTTGGCATGATTTGCATCTATGTTTATACAGCAGACTGGTCTGTAATTTTTTTGTCCTGCTAGTGTCTTTGCCTGGTTTTAGTATCAGGGTTTTGGTCGTAGTATAATACGAGTTCAGGAGTTTGCCACCCCATTCTATATTGTGGCATAATTTGTGAAAATTTTCTATCAACATTCGGTTTCATCATTGAGTTGTGTGCATTTGTTGCTGTCATTGTGCTGTGGTTTTATTTATTTTTGGTATAGTTTTATTATTCCCAATTTTGTCTTCTGTTCTTGAATTTTCTTACCCCCTTTTTCCCTTATTGTTATTTCTTAATGACTATTCGTGTTTTCCATCTTTTTATTTCGATGAGATTTTCCCATTCCCTTTCAGGGTACTTCATTTCTTATAATCCTCCCATATTTTAAGGAGCTCTGGTGGTGATGGAGCCCTGGTGATGTAATGGTTAAGTGCTGGGCTTTGATCCAAATGGTAGGGAGTCGAAAACCAGCAGCAGCTCCATGGGGGGAAAGCCCTGCTTCTCCTGAAAACCCTTACCTTCTGGGGAACACACAGGTCTTGGCTGTCAGTTAGCATGGGTTCCATGGCAGTGACGCTTTTCCTCTCTTGAATAGGACTTCTCCTCTTTTCCACTTGAATGCTTCACATCTATTTTTCCCCTCTGTTCTCATAGTTGGTTGTTTCCCCCTGCATTGTGGAGTAACATCTGTTTTCTTTTCTTTTCTCTTTAATCTTACAATTCTACTTTATTTTGAATTCTGTTATACATAGGTTAACGTGTGGGCATTGATGGTCTTGTTGATCTCAAGTGTTTGTCTGCTGTACTATTGTGAATCTGGACTAGGTTTTATCATTCCTTTAATATTTCCTTCTCTGTAAATACCCGTAATTCTACAGTATACTTAATGCTTTTCTACATATAGAATTCTTGGCCTGATTTTTTTCCCTTCAGGGCATCATATGTCATTCTACTGTCTTCTTGCCTGGGAGGTGTCTGCTTAGAAATCTAAGCATATTCTTCATCTCATTTCAAGGGTTGTTTAGTTTCTAGCTCCTCTACGACACTCACGTTGTCCTTCTTATTGAATATTTTGACTATACTATGTCACAATGATTTTCTTTTGGAATTTTTCTTTTGGGGGTTTTCTCAGCTCCCTGAATAATTATTTTTTCCTCTTTTCTGCTGTCAGGTAAGTTTTCTTCCAGCAAATCTTGGACTATTTTCTCTGTTCCATTTCTTGGCTACTTCCTGTTTCAGAATTCTAATGAGTTGTAAGTTATTCCTCTTGACAGTGTCCTACAAATGGTGTAACAATTCTGCAGACTTTTCTTCTTTTACTAGATTGCTCTTGTTAATTGGATTCAGGAAATTTTTTCCTTAAGGTTCACTAATTTTGGTTTCCCATGGCTTCAAATCTTATTTTGAACTTTGTCAAAGTTCAAAATGTTGTCTAATTCTTTTCCTTTTGGATTAAGATTTAGAATTTTATTTTTGTTAATTATTCTAGTTTTCTAATTTTTTCTGTAGATCTCTCAATCATTTTCTCCATCTGTCGAAATGATCAGAACAAATTTCTCCTTAATTCTTTTTCTGGTGATACCAGAGCTTTTGACTGTTTTTTAAAGGAAAAATTAAATTAAGGGGAAAATCATTACAGTTTTTAAGTGCTCTTCCCTTAGCCAGAGAACAAAGGAGGGTAGTGACCAGCATCCCTTAAAGTGCATTGAGAGATCCACCTCCCCTCAATACTGCAGAGCTTTTGGGCAGTGAGAGGTAGCATGAGGGGAGTGCAGGCAGTTGAACAAGAGCAAGAGGTGGGCTAATAGCCTGGGGCGAGTACAATGGGAACACCAAGGAAGTAATGGATAAGAGCTCAGGAGAATGACCAGGTGATGGAGGTGCACTGCGATGTCAACAGGGTGTCATGGGGCTTGGAAAGCACCAGGGAAATATGGGACACTGGAACTTGCGAGTCCTGCACATTCAGTGCAGATTCTGGAGCTCCAATCCACCATTGAGGGTGTACACCTGTATCTCCCCTGAACTCTCCAGGTCTCTGGAGAAACATGGCTGGCTCATCCCCTTCTCCATTCTCCCCAAGGGCGGGACAGATCCACCCATTCATCCTTTTCTCCTGTCCAAACCCACTGTTCTGTTCACTTAACTTCCATCTTGTCTTCCAAGCATCCAGGCACCTTGTTTTTCTTCTACATTTTGTGGCGGGACTTTTCTTTTGCATATACCTAAGTGGTCATATTGAACCAGAAGTCTAAAGATGGTTTATTTGAGTTAAATCATGCATCCTGCTGTCAGATGAAGACATTTAAATGTAAGCTTAGTGGAATGCATTGTAAAATACAGTGGAATCCCGTGGGAAAGGAAGTTTAAATTTGAAAATATCCACAATTCCTCAGATCCCAATAGTCTACATATAGAACCAAGAGTGGAATGGAGAACCAGTGTTCTCTCAACACATATGTGCAATATCAAAATAAAAGCATCCAAGAATATATTTTAGGACTCACCGATATGGAGAGATGTAATAAGTATTATACTAATTATAATAATTAGATCGTCACATTTTTATTTAGGCTTAGGAATTATAAAACTCATATTAGGAGGACTTGATCTTCATTTTTCTTCTTCATTATGGGATGGGAAAATCTCCTAAATATAGTGTTGTCATGACTATGAATTTTCCTAATCATTCTGTTTTCAGTTCATGTGTCCCTTTCTTTTTCACATCAGGTTAAAGTAAAAATAAATAAATAAAATTCAATTAGCCAGGCTTGACTACATTTTTAACAGCTTTTAATTGCCTCTATGCAATAGACCCATGCTTAATTTCATGAGTACACAGTACACAACACTAAGTTCAGGAGAAAGTACTTTACCTTGGGTTCTGAGCCAAAGATATCATCATCAGAAGGCCATGGATCATCAGGTCCATATTCCTTTGAAAGGCTTTAGAACAAAAATATACCATAAAATAAGTGAGTTGATGTCACACAAAAAAGCAGTGACAAATTTGGCAATTTGCTACATTTTCAAAGAAATAAGGTGATCTCCTAGTATTTTATCACCAAGGCAAGCATATCTCCAGCCTGGTTATTATCATATGCCTGCTAAAGTAATTTGTAATATATTGATGTAGTGTGGCTTACAAATTATGTTGTAAAGATCATTCCACATAGTGTACTTATGAAAACACTGGTCGGGGGGAGTTGGGGGAGCACATGAGGAAAACCGTTGGATATGGTGCATAAAAATATGGGTATATTGTACCTGTCATTTTCTAGATAACAGTACACTTCAAAAGAGCATGAAGTCGTCTGTTTCTAGGTTGGCGTTTCCCTGTCCATGATGCAGTCATTGCAGAGTAGCTTGCTGCATCCAGTGCCCACCCACCCCCACAATGCCCAAAGGTCTCCTTCATCTCCTGAGTTGCCTCCACCCTTGAAATTTATGTTATATAATTTTATCAATGGAAAAAGAGGAATAATACCTGGTTGGCAGGAATGGGAAAAACGCAAGAACAGAAGAAACACCAGAAAAGCAGAAACAAAAATTTCATAACTAAGTAATGATTACAGAAAATACAGAGATGAATAGCAAAATATTCTAGAGACATTTCAAAACATCACACAAAAGTAGTCTGAATGGGAAACACATTCTTAGCAGGGAGAATGGGGAGATGTCATCTCACATACTTTGGACATGCTATCAGGAGAGAATATAGTTCTGGTAACAGGTCATCGTGCTGGATAAAGCAGAAGGTCTGTGAAAATGAGGACGACATACAAAGAGAAGCACTGATAGAATAGCACACAGCTACAATAGTGACAATGGCACAGTACCCAGCAATATTGTGTTCTGTCATGTATCATCGTTGTTTCCAGGTGTCTCTGAGTCAGTTCCGAACTACGCACCAGAATGAAACAGTGACTGCCCTGAGCAAACAACTACTTTCACGTGTGTGCACACTGTTGTAGCAACTGCTTCAATCCCTCTCATTGAGGTTCTTCTCTTCAAGCCTGGCCCTCTCCATTACCAACCATGATGTCCTTTTCCAGGGAATGGTCAATTGTGTTGCAATACACAACAGATGGGATCTCAGGAAAAGAAATCAAGAAGTTAGTACCCTTCATAATAGCCTAGCATAAACTGAGATATCTAGGAATATACCTAACCAAAAACAAAAAAAAAAAACCCCAAAAGATCTGTACAAGGAAAAATACAGAACATTATTACAAGAAACCCAAATGTACCTACATAAATGGAAGAATATCCCATGATCGTGGATCAGAAGATGCAATATTGTAAAGTTGTCGATTCTACCCTGAAGCCCTATATGTTTAATACAATCCCAATACAAATACCAACGTCATTGTTTCTGAAAGAAATGGAAAAGGTAACTACCAATTTCCTATGGATAGGGGAGAAGTTCTGAATTGGCAAATAACTCCTCTAGAAACAGAACAAATGGGGGGGGGACTTGCATTATCTGACTTTTAAACTTGTTTATGTAGCCACAGTTGTCAAAACAGCACGCACTGGTATAATGATAGATACACAGACCAATGGATAGGAACAGATAATCCAGAAATGAAATCATCAGCATAGAGGAAACTGAGGATGCAGCTCAGGGAGAGTGGCTGCTCTGACCCACCCACATGGGCGCAAACCCAGAGGTGAGTGCAGCAGGCCAGCGATGCGAGCAAAGCCACCAAGTCCTTGAGGAATCTCGACTATCGACCTCTTACTTGGGGGTTTGGGGGGGGGGCAGTACATGGCAGCTAATCTGAACTGGTTGGGGTTACTCACAAGGGAGCCACACTGAAAGTCTAAAGGTATAAGGAGGGGCTCATTAGACCACTCCATCCCTGACTGCAGGAAGTGCAAGGGAACTTGCAGGAGGCGCGCCTTCTGGTCAGGAAGTCTGAGGACTAAAAGAGTCTAAGTGCTGTTAGGTAAGTGCGTCCCAGGTTATGGAACCCAGGAAGAAAAGGGGACTGGACTGATGGATTAAAAGAAGTCCTGCTTGCTACTTAACAGAGAGAGAGTCATCTACTCTGGGACAGATTATCAGTCAGACTTGGAACTATGTGCATGGTCTTTCTTTTTTTGTGTTTTTCCCTTTCAATTTTGGAGTCTGTCTATACAAGATAGGGAAGGTAAACAACCCCAAGGAGACACTGATGGGACCAAACGGGGGTGTCAGTGGTGAGTCAATAACGACTGGGACAGGGGAACAGGAAGGGTTCTAAAATTGATAGTGAGGAGGGTACAGTGTCCCTGGTTCTGTTTGATCAAATGAAGTGTATCCGAGAGGAATTTCTGAGAGGTGAATGATGGGTAAACATGATACATGGGCAGGAGGAAAGGAAAAGAGGAAAGAAGAAGAAAGCAGAAATTTTTATAGGTATACATATATGCATATGTATGTACGTAATTCATAAAATTGTAAAGATAGGTGTGTTTGTCAATGTGCGCGCATGCACACACATAAACATCTAAATACAAGGAGGAAGCAGGTGGCCTTTTGGTCTCTATGTTAATCTTACCTCAGGACAAGAACAGATTGCTCTAATAATGTGGCACTGTATCACATTGACTTCTCAATACGATCACTGAAGGCTACATGGGTGCATAAGCAAACGTGATGAAGAAAGCTGATGGTGAACAGCTATTAAGAGCTATAGTATCTGAAGTATTAACGGCTTGAAGTGGTCAGCTAGCAGGGAATCAACAAAGCCCAAATGGAAGAAGTATAGCAGCCCGCGGTGATCATGATGTATCCAAGGGATACAGCCCGGGTGATCATGATGTATCCATGGAAATCGGAAGCAGAAGTTCAAAAAACAAATAATCTAATTGACATGAAGGAGGGTGGACACCATGGAGACCCCAAACCCACCTGTAACATATTTGGGCAGTCCCTCCCCAAAGGCCCACAAGGAAGGGAAGATAATTCTAGGGAGCAGTATAGCAGTAATGAAACACATCACTACCCTCTAGTTCTTTTTTATCTCCTCCCCTTACTACTGTGGTCTGTGTTTTACCTCATTCATCTTGTTAGACCTGCATGTGTTCATTTGTATAACTAAGAGTGCTGGATGCATGAGAGCCAAGCTAGATAAACCTTCAGAAACGGTAAGGTGTAATGGTTCCCTGAGGGTCTAGGATGGGGGAGGGGAGTGGGATGGTGGAGCTGATTGCAATGATGACTGTACAACTCCATTTGAGGGGAACAGACAACAGTTGAAGGTGAACAGTTACATCAGGTGGTGTAAGATATGGAAAATAACAATAAAAACATATAATAATGAGGGTGCCTGTGGAGTAGGGGACAGAAAGGAAGGGACAAACAAGCTGATGTCAAAGAGTTCAAGAATTAAAGTATTTTGAAACTCATGGTGGTACATTTGTATAATTATACTTGATCTAATTGAATTATGAATTGTTATAGAGCTCCCAGTTAAATAATGTAGAAAATATGTAAAAAAAAGATGATCATTGTCCATGTATATTTGAAGCATCTTTGTCTTTTGGTATCTAGCCCATAGTAAAGCACTCAAGAAATATGAACTTTTCTCTGAATTCCCTGTTTAAAAGATCTCAGGAATCTTACCCACTTGAAGAATCTTCCAATATCTCCTTCACTGTTAAGCAGAAGAAATAAAATTACAATTTAAATCCGTAATAGAAAAATCTAGGTCATTAAAAGTATCATATCCTGATCTTTTGTTACACAACATTTCTATAAAATTACACCTAGAGACAATACTATACTGAGGTAAATAGTAATTATCCCGTTGGAGGTCAATTAATGAATTTTATGAATCCTCTCCTCTGTATATACTTTATCCCTACAAGGAATGGAGAATGTGATTTATCAAAATTTCACACCCAAAACTCAGTTGCTATTTAAAATGATCATAACCTTCACCTAAGCTTCTCAGACCCTTCTCAGACCTAGAAAATAGTATCACTGTTAGAATCAGTATTATAGCATGCTGGTTTCTGGACTTCTACCACAAGGGGAATTTGAGGAGAACATATTTATTTTGTTTTCACCCAACACAGTTCCGTTAGCTCTGGAGTCTAGATAGGTGCAACACTGTACTTCTCAGGAAGATGAACCCTCTATTAGCATGGAAGACAGCTAGATCTAGAATCATTTAGAAAGTTAAATAATCAGGTCAAAATCATCGCATATGGGTATTATACCAAACATTGAACTATATGACAATGTACAAAGCAAAGAAATTTCAATTGAGTACTAGGAAAATAAGAAGATGTGAATGGCTTATTTTATCAAATGGAATCACATGAGCCTCATAAACGGCTCAACCATTCGTCAGGTTCTATCAACATACTATTTGCTACTGAAAATTTTAAGGCAGAATCCACATTTCAAGCTGGGCCATGATTGCTGTTCACAAAGCAGGTACGAGATTACCATTCTTGGATAGGCCTGTTGCCAGGTTAGCCATTGGCTGCTGTTTGAGCAATAGGATTTCAAGAGGATTGCCATCATTCTCAAAATGAGAAGACTCCTTCATTGTGCCCAAAGTGTTTGCTCAACTCAGTTTACTAGACCCCTAAAATCCCTGTGGGAGTCTGCAACTGTGGTGCATCCTAAGAAACAGCACCGGCACGGCCAGTCCCCAGTCAAAACCATGGGCACCAGAGTCTCTGCAAGAAACCTTTTCACATGGGATTTCCTCATATTTGGATGGCAAAATTAACTCCCCAAGGAGAGGGTTGTCAGCAGCTTGTGCCTGGTTTTCCTCTAGATGTCACCCTTTGGCCGTTTCCTTTGACTTCTTTTGCTGTGTCTTCTTGTAGTTAATCACATCCACCACTATAGCTGTATCCTACGCCCTGTGCAACCTACGAGTTCATCACTAAACCTGGGAGGAATTTCAGAACCTCTGGTTCAATTACATTCTATGAATTTTTTATTATTTGGCGTAATATGCTATACTTAAATTATGAATGAGAAGGTATTTTCACAGCATACCGATTGGTTTCGTTGTCTTCTTTAAAAACTGTAAGGGGAACCTCTTTTGATATGATTTCACTGAGGAAAATGACACAACAATGTTCAAATTAATGTAAGCCAAGCAGCAACCCTATTTTAAACAATATGAATGACAATTAATCCCGTTAATGATCATTCCTTCTACTGTAAGAAGGGTCTTGCAAAGAACATGGAATCATAACACAATTTTATCCAGCTAAGCAGAGCTTAATTGCTTTTTATAATAGTTAGGTGTCAATGAGCTAAGTCAAATCATTTTAGAAATGTACTGCTGACCAAAGAGTTCCTTTTCCAATTGTGTTCAATTCTCCTAAAACTAACGTCAACGTTTACCTATCAATGGCAGTTACTGACAAACTGCGATAGTCACCTTATGTGGTGTCAATTTAAGGATTAAGAGTGTAGGGCTGGAGTCTAGGCTGTCAATCTGGAGACAGCCAATGAGACTTCTGTGGGCATGGTCTTCTCCTGAGAATGCTGGGAAATCTGGTACTTACTCCTTGGATGGGGAAGACACCCCTCTCTCTCTCTGCTATTCCCTGGGAGACATTGCAGAAGACAAGCCACATGGATGAAACCGGACCTGTGAAGCCGGAGAAGCCAGAGAGACCCCTGCCAGTGCTGAGATGCTTATAACTCCACTGGGACCAAAGACTTTCTACCCACTGGCTTGTGACTGTCCTGAATTTGCCTTCATTGCATGCATTTTGTGAGTCTGAAGAGGACTTTATTGATCGATAAGGGACATATGGGCTAATATCAGATTTATGGACTTGATCTGGACTGGGTTGGGATGCTTTCTCCCTGTTCCATTGCTCTGGAGTATAAACCTCTTTCTTATACACATATGTGTGTCCATAGATTTGTTTCTCTAGTCTCCCCAGACTAACACATTATGGTTCTTTGGGAGTGGAGTACTGGAGGAAAAAAATCATAGTTGGAAAGTAGATGTTTAACTTCTGGTTTGTGGTAGTGTTTCTTCTCTGGCTAGCCAGAAGTCAGCTATATCCATGCAGTTTATTGAGTTGTTTTCTGGAAAGAATATGGGAAGTTAAAGTTTTGATTATTATGTTTGGATGTATTCACTCTTTGGGTATTCCTGTTTTAAATGGTGGAAATGAATGTGATGAATATATAACTTGAGCTCATGGGTAGAAATTGCCATTTGAATTTCTCAGAAACCATGGTGCTTAAGGAAAATGGCTGACAGAAAGCCTGGCTCTGTTTTAATGCCTTCAGGGACCTAATATAATCTGTTTGCATAAATAGAATAGTTCAGATAAGGATTTGGATAAGCTAAATAAGGATTGAACCTGACTATTTAAAGAATTGAGCTTAGTATCTGATTCTATTTTGTTTGCACTTATTTCCTCTGTTTGTTATGGATATAATGATTGATAGAAATGATTTGTCGAAGTATGAAAAGAGAACTTGTAAGCCCTCTTGCCTCAAGCCATTAATTGGATCTTTAGATGGGTGTAGGACACACCAGCAGAGAAGTCTCTGAAAAGATAAGGGCCACCCAGTACTTTGGAGTACTCAGGACATTTGTATTCCAGAATTGCGTGGGGACAAAATTGCAGATTGAAGATATTAAAAAAAAAGTAGCAATTCTTCTAATTAGAAGTTTGAACTCTAGTAGTCTTTGTCAGGAGATGGAAAAAATCTGGAATCATGAAGAAAACTCCTCTTTGGGCATGAAGCCAGTGGGCACGCTGAAATGTTTGCTAGGTGACTCCCTGGATTCACTTGTTGAGTTGAAGTCGGAGAAATGGCAGCAATAAAGAGATGGGTTGAATTTGGCCACTGACACCTATGGACCTGGTTTACAGGAACCAGAGAAGTAGACAAGAGTCGGTTGACTGGTCTGAAGTTCATGACCTAACACAGGAGCTAGCGTTGTTGAGAATTTGTGATGCAGCCATGGTCTTAGGCAAGGTGACCAATGGACGCCCTTGTGAGGCTAAGGAAGGGCAATCTATATTGAGTTGACTAGATCCTGACCAGATGAAGAGGTTTGTGAGCCTGTGAACTGGCACATATTGCTGTTGACTTTGTGGGTGGTCTATCCTGATTTGACTTTGCTAATGGATGTGGATTTCACAAGATTCCAACTGTAATGAAAATTCTTCACCTTGAAAAATATGACTGACTCCTCAGAGCACTGGGTTAATGTAAGTGGGTAATATAGAAATTGGATATCCAAAATTGGGGGGCAAAAGGCATGAAGTGGTTGGCTTACAAATTTCATAGGTTGGGAACTATATATTCATAGGATTATAGGATTAAGGCATAGGTGTTACTTAACTGCAATTGTTAGGCAGAGAGTTTTTGTTTGGCTCACTTATAGATTGTTATGTTTAAATGGGTGTGGCACATATTGAATTGTATGCTTTTTAATTTTATCCGATTAGGCACAGAAGTGGTTTTATTGTTTGAAAATGATATATGGCGAAAGAGTTTTCGAAAGTGTTAAATTGACGAGGGGTGGTCTGTGGGAGTCACCTAATTTGGTGTCAATTTAGGGAGTAAGAGTTGGGAAAAAACAGCACCATTTTTATTTTTTAAATGAGAATACTTTAAGCAAAACCAATGAGAATAATAAGAAAGAGAAACCATTGGGAATGATGAAATGCGCACAAAAACAATTCAGCCGTTGTAAACTAAAAAAATTGAGCATGGAAACCTCTTGCTTCATATACCCAGGCAAAAAGACCCTAATGGACTGACTGTCGTCCACGTTTTGGTGACGAGGGAAGTGCTTGTTTTGATTATGGAAAATGTCTCATCTCCCTAGATCTTGCTTTGGTGTCCTATCATCTTAGTTTTCTATGATGGGTAAGCAAACTAAAACCACATACCAATTGCACTCTGCTGCCTGGACATGTAAATGGTGTTATTTGATTGGACAACAACCAGGCCAACGTCTCTTCGATGTTTCTTTGTCGTGAATGTTTGCACATGTCTACAGCAGAGTTGAATGGATGTGACAGAGACTGGAGAGCCAGGCAATTTCTAGAAGTTTTACTACCCGGTCCTCTACAGGAAATCTTCACTGACTCCTGCTGGATACCACAGCAGAGTGCTACATCTTTTCCTGTGACTCCTGCCTCAAAATACTTCAATGGGTTCCTGCAGGAAATAGTGGTGACTCCCTATCTAATAGCTACTCCTGACTCTTCGGTCTTAATTCAGAACCACGGCTTCTTTTAGAAAGAAGTTTCACCCCAAAGAAGATGGTTCCAACCCAGCCCAAAACGGAACAACTATCACTTCAAGACAGTCACAGTCATGACATGTTCTTCACCAGTGACAGAATTAGGAATGAGCATGTGATGCTCCCCAGGCAATGAAAGGTGAGTGGAAGTGTGGTGCAAGCTTCTGAGTTGATTCCCTGTTTCAAAGAATCATGGAGAAAGGCAGCCCTTCCTGCCTTTGGGTACTGTCACGTGAGAACTGGAAACTTGGTGCTGCTTCGGAGAGGAAGCACGGACACAATTCAACAGCAGCCCAACTCAAAGAGGGAAACCACCCAGATCTCACTAACAACCACACGCCACTCAAACAACTTCCGTTCCCCTACTCTTTTAGCCACTGCTGAGTAGGCAATCTGTTATTTGTAGGGGAAGGCATTCAACTGATAAACGTCCCGTGGCCTACAGGATTGAACAGTCTTCCATTAGCTTGCCTTGTCTCCGTAGTCTCCTCATTCCCAAACTGTGCCACATCATGCTTTTGTACCAGCAAACCTGACGTGCTCCATCATGCACGGTCATTCCTGCATTTAGCCTTTTGTACTCGTTCCTGTCTGTGAAGGACGCAACCTGCTTAGATGTTCCTTTCTGCTAAACACTGTGGGTTTGTCCCTTCAGCTCACAAACTTGTACTCTGGTGCTCTGCGGACCTTAAATTCTACCCACGTTTTTCAAAGCTCCTATTGCTTCAGATGAGTCTGGCCCTCAGAAAAGCCTAAGTATAATACATAGATAATTCTAAGTATAAACTCCTAGACTCTATCTTGCACTTAACGAGCAATGAATAAAGTAGGATGAAAATAAAATAACATCAATAGTAACTAGACACTGGAGGGTAAGGTCTGTGTGTTTAAAATATTTGTATTCTAGAACAGGCTAATAGTACCTTAATAACACTTCATAGTGTTTCAGAACATAAGGTGCCTACAATTAACGTATGCCAGGGTTCTAACTTCTAGACCATTCAAAGTGAAAATATGTATACATGCAGTTTATACACTAAATTTTAAAACCGCTCTTTTATTATTAGAACTTCTTGGCTCTTCATTTCTTTATCTATGGTACAGCCCCCAAGAGGAATGACATTTTAAGAAGTCTTACCTTTTTTTTTCATACTCTTCAGGATGAATATTTTTATAATCTTTTATATTGTTATTTATAATTTCTTTATACCTATGTAGTGAAAAAGGAGAAAATCTATTAATTTTAATATTGATATCATGGATATTTACCAATCATATGACACCGTCTTAGAGCATTTCATAGTCAGTACCAACTCAGAACTCTAGCCCACACACTGCAAAGTTGCCACATTTTTACAAAGCAAAATGTACACATGCACACACATACAACACCACACGTGTAGCACACATAGGAAATGAATATGCAAAGAGTTTGTGCACTTTGGAAAAAAAGTAGAAAGCATGCATTATTTGCACAAAAATGCACTGATATCCAGAAACTTGTACTAGGCATTTAATTGAAAAAGAACAAAGAGTATGGCTCTGAATTGATGGCAATGCAGCTCAGTGAATTAACTGAAATTAGCAATGAGGTCATGGGCAGTTTCCTGAATTTCGAAGCAGTTCTAGCCCTGTAACAAAGAGCAAAAAACAAATGCGTTCCCCACCTACTCGTTCTTACAGCTGTCACTGCTCTTAGGTTTAACAGGAGCCTATGAAAGAGATGCTATTATCCTTTTCATAAGGGTGTTAGGAAAACCCAGTGAGGTATTATGAAAAGGAAAACGGCCAGAGAAAGGGTGAATATGGAGGGATTGGTGCTTGAACTTCTTTGGGACTCATAGTACAACCCACTGTGTTTATGTGTACCTTTCCTTAGATTCTATACGCAAATGCTGCGTTTTTTTTCAGAAAACAGTATCAAGCACAATGCTGGATATTAGCAGTTCCAGTCTTTGTTTGTTATATCAGGGCATCTCAGCAACTATGCGATTTGTGCATAAACTAATTTATCATGTGACCATATTAACTCAGTCATTACCATAGATAATATACTTCCCCACTACTATTATGAAAAGGGCACAGAATTAATAGAGGTTACAATCAATATGGAGCTACTATTTTGTTCGTTGCACACTGTAAGTCTCAACTCGCAGATACTTATTAAAATGGTGCCTAATATCCACATTCATGTTCAGCTGACTGGGAAGATGTAATTCTATTTTAGTAGAGAATAGTATTAAGTCATGAATGTAACTTGAATTTTGTCAATTGCACTAACACAACTAGATTCAGAGAATTAATCGAATGCCTGCCTTGTGCATCTAATTCTTAAATTATGCCCTCCTCTGAACACTAGAGGTAGTTTGAAAACAAGTCTTGTGGGAGATGTTCATTAGTGAAGGAAGCAGACCCCTTGTGAAAGCCTGGCTGAATGATGAAATCAAAGGCAAGTTGGCCCCACTATTCTAAGGAAAACACAAGGTGTTTCAGGGGACAAAATGGGGCTTTGGTATATAGATCTGTACCAAAAAGGAAAGGAAATTCTAGTCTTTTCCTGTAACATAATTTGGCCTCCTTTGCAGCTTCCAGTGTTTTCTACAAAGAACTGCTAGCCAGAAGGTAACTTTGGGCCTGAGAGGGATATTCGCTTTGGAAGGTCTAGGTGAGGATGTGGACTCAGCCTGCTTTTGAGTGCAGGGGAAAGGGTCAGTTCGAAAATGCTAGCAGGACCCACTGCCAGGGCAGAATGCTGGTTTTGTGGGCACAGTGGCTGAATAAGTAAGCATATATGAACTAAAAATAAATAAATCTAAGTCCATGAGAGATCTAGATCAGCAAGGGCATCTTTGTGAGTCCTGGCCAATCAAGGCTAGACTGCCAGACCCCTTTTAAAGTGATGTAATTATACGAGAGGCAATAAAAAATAAGAGCAGAATGGTTCCAGTATCCTCCCTCCACCACCCCGACATGACTTGTCATAATCTCTGTGAACTCCTGGAGCTCTAGGAAAGATCAATGGGAAGGGTGCAAGAGAGAGGGTCTACTGCTAAACCAAACAGTCTCGGAATGCAGTAATTCATTAGGAAACTCAAAGAGATGGCTCTATATTTTATCACACTCACAGGGGTTACACTTGAAATGTTAGGATCTGTAAGCATCTCAGAAGCTTTAGCACCTCCCTCTTTCCCATAAGAACTTTGCATCCATTGCTACATTACACTAGCCTAGTCTCCCAGTGAGCTTTGTCTTTTGCTTTGTTTCTTGTGGTGGAATTTCGTTGCTATTCCGAGAGTCCCTGACCTAATTAAGTATCCACACCAGCTTTTGTATAAGAAGTTAACAGTTATAATGGTAAACCTTCGTGAAACTATGGTAAACACTTACGTGTTGATACCACAAAATTCAGCGTAATCGTCTGCTCTCCAGCCATACATATCTCTAGCAAAGACATCAACGCCTTTATAAAATAGAATCCTTATTGTGTATTTTGTGACGTGCTTTACAGCAAACACGAGGGCTGTTCTAAAATAACAGAGACATGATTTAACAGAGACATAATTTCATTCTTAAGAATTGTGGGTAAGGCAGTGGTGTTAACAAACCCAGGGACAAGGGAAAAACATGGGACCCCAAATGGTAGAGAAGGAGGAGTGGCAGGCCTGGTGGGAAATGATCAAGGGTAAGGTTGCTTAGAGAAGAGGTATACTCTAGCCCAGGTGGCGTTGAAGCATGGTAGTAGGGCAGGAGGAAGGTCAAGGGAGATGGAGGAAAGAGCTAGGAGTCAAAGGGCATTCATGGAGGTCTAGACAAAGACATGTACATGCAAATATATATAGGAGGATGGGGAAATAGATCTATGTGTCTATATTTATAGGTCAAGTATTAAGGTGGCGGAAGGACCTTGGGCCTCTACTCAAACACTCCCTCAATGCATGAATACCTTTTTTATTAAATTGGAACTCTATGATGCTCACTCTCCCGACGCAACGGCTGGAGCCAAAGTGGGGGAACAAGTAAATGTGGTGAAGAAAGCTGATGGTTCCCGGCTATCAAAAGAGATAGTGACTGGGGTCTTAAAGGCTTGAAGATAAACAAGCGGCCATCTAGCTCAGAAGCAACAAAGTCCACATGGAAGAACACACCAGCCTGTGTGATTGAGTGGTCCCAAAGGGATCAGTTACCAGGCATCAAAGAACAAAAAATCATATCATTGACTGCACACCTCCATGATAGGATCGCTGAAGACAAATGGGTGCACAAGCAAATGTGGTGAAGAAAGCTGATGGTGCCCGGCTATCAAAAGAGATAGTGTCTGGGGTCTTAAAGGCTTGAAGGTGAACAAGCGGCCATCTCGCTCAGAAGCAAATAAGCCCACATGGAAGAAGCACACCGGCCAGTGCGATCACGAGGTGCCCAAGGGACCAGATATAAGGCATCATGCAAAAAAAAAAAGATATAAGTGTGTGTATGTATGTGTATATATGTGTATTTGTATATATGTATGTGTATATATATTATATTAAATGAAGGGGGAAGTGCAGAGTGGAGACCCAAGGCCCAAGTGTCGGCCAATGGAGATCCCCTCATAGAGGGGTTTAGGAGAGGAGATGGGTTAATTAGGGTGTGAGGTAGTATCGATGAAGAACACAGCTTTCCCCCAGATCCTGGATGCTTCCTCCCCCCAACTACCATGATCCGAATTCTACCTTGCAGGGCTGGATAGGACAGAGGCTGTACACTGGTACATATGAGGGTTGGAGGTACAGGGAATCCAGGGTGGATGATACCTTCAGGACCAAGGGTGTGAGGGACGATGCTGGGAGAGTGGAGGGTGAGTGGGTTGGAAAGGGGGAACTGATTACAAGGATCCACATGTGACCTCTTCCCTGGGAGAGGGACAGCAGAGAAGGGGGGAAGGGAGACTCCGGATAGGGCAAGATATGACAAAATAACGAGGTATAAATTACCAAGGGCATATGAGGGAGGGGGGAATGGGGAGGGAGGGGGAAAAAAAAAGAGGACCTGATGCAAGGGGCTTAAGTGGAGAGCAAATGCCTTGAGAATGATTGGGGCAGGGAATGTATGGATGTGCTTTATACAATGGATGTATGTATATGTATGGATTGTGGTAAGAGTTGTTTGAGTCCCTAATAAAATGTAAAAGAAGAAAAGAGAAAAAAATGATTAGGGCAAAGACTGTACAGATGTGCTTTATACAATTGATGTATGTATATGTATGAACTGTGAAAAGAATTGTATCAGCCCCAATAAATTGTTAAAATAAAAAAAATTAAAAAAAATAAAAAATGATTTATTTAAAAAAAAAAGAATTGTGGGTATTCACACGACTAATTGATACACTTTCCCAAATGAACAACTTGCCAGTCTAAGTGAAATAGCCTACTTGCAGGTATTACGGAACAGAAGCATCTTTGAAGGGACAAATGGAAAATCTCTTCTCCCACTGGTGTAGTACACTGTAGACATTACTCATTGAAACTTTTTCATGGCAAGACACCCTGCTGGGGTCACTTAGCTGAAGTAAGTAAATAGCTTAAGGATAAGTTTTCTCATCTCTTCCCTACTCTGATGTACTGTAATTCAAAGTGGTCTAGTGATCAAGTAAGTGAAAGCATAAAACCATAATATTAATAACAATGACGATGAAACCAAGAGTCTCCAAAAATGAAACCCACTCCCATGGAGTTATCGCTAGCCTCTCTGAAGGGTTTCAGAGACTAAATCTTTGTGGGAGCAGACAGCCTCAGCTCTGCAACCTAGCATCTCAACAATTACCCAGTAGGACCACTCGGACTTCTAAAAGTCTTAGTTGTGGCAGCTCATAAAGATGAGCAGGAGGCTACACATATCGTCTTACACCTAATCTCTGTTTTTAACCTCTGATTTTTATCGTGCCTTTCATCAAAATTTACACAGCAGTTCTATGTAATGTGTTCAGTGACATTTTATATGTCAACACACGCATATGTCATCATTCTTTCAATCCAGTTCTGCTAATTCTGCTCCCAGTACTCAAGTATCTATATAAGGGGCACAGGTCTAAAAACACCAAACAAAAAAAAAAAAACCTCAGAGGTTAAAAAGTTTGCTATTATGTCATAAACTAATCATAGACCATGTCCTTGTACACCTTGAGTTAACCTAAAGTCAGGTGCCCCCCACCCCTCCTAACTAAAGGATTCCACATGACAAAGGTATATAAATGTTCTTCCTGTGGTACAGTTAGCGTAAATGTTTCCCTACTCACATGGTGATTAGTGGGGATGGGTGCACTGGACATAAATCATTGCAAATTAATCATCTTATAATATAGTCTTTCTGATCTGATTGTCAATTCTCCATTACACTCAAAGACAAAGAACGACTGTACCTTTTTTTCCCTATCCACGGCATGTACATCTGCGTGATTTCGTACTAGAAACATCACCATATCCTCATTGTTCTCATTGATGGCAAGTAGCAGTGGTGTGAGGTCATGCTGGAAATAGGTAAAAAGCAATTTATAACTTACAAAATATGTATGTATTTCTAAACTGAATTGACAACTGGGCAGCACGTTCTCCCAGAGTGAGTCAAAACAGCGTTCATAGGGTTCCAATTCATACCCCGCACAGGTGTGTTCTAAGCACGTTTCAATGTGTCTTAGCCATCAGTAGATGCCCGCGGGCAAGTTCTCTCCACAGTGCACTTGCCGTTCCTCATGTGCCCTTTGTTTTTTTCTTTGGGGAAATGTCTTCAGAGATTGATACACTAAACCCCTTGCTTTGTTCACATTATCCAACTGAAAGGGCTCATTACACTTATCCAGGATGATCGATACTTCCTGGGTACATGAAATACAACCTACAGTTTTGAGGCTTCCCATTAGTGTCTGACCTCGAGCCATTTCTGTGTAGCAGGGGGCTCCTCTATGGAACAAACCCACACTGCCTGCTTAATAGAAGTCACACCAATTTTGTCATCTTAAACAGATGGCATAGATATGAGATCATTCAAGTTAGCAGTGGGGAATGAGAGAGGAGGAGTGAGAGACAGCTGGCTGGGGCTGTAGCCTGGGTGCGATCTGCCATCCTTGACACTTGGTTTGCAGGAAAATCCCAAAAGAAATAACCAATGCCCACCTCATGCCTGGCACTATGCAGCTGGCAGGAAATTCCCTTTGAACCCTAAGGATGTTCTATTGTTTTTCTTTGTTGTTGTTGTTTTTTTTTAAATTAACTTGTTTGCCGATAAAACTCCCAAACCCATTTCAATTTTACTTTTTGTCCTCCACTTTTTCTTTTTTAAAGTCGCACAATCCACTATTTAGGTTTGAAGGATAAACCATTTGTAGGTTTTTTTTTTTTTAACAAACCATATATGAAATTTTGCCAACCTGTCTGAGCTATGAGTCTTAGTGGTTTGTGAGTTGTGGGACAATGAAAACATCATCCATGACATTGTCTGATGTATCATCAAATCAGCTGTAAGGAGATCAGGGAGGGAGGCAATACGCTTACACTGATCCAACCAGTGTTTCAAGGTCAGAGGCCTTTTATTCGGATGTGGTTTGCACCACCTTTTATCTTAGAAGCGATAAAACAAAGAAGTGAGCAAACAAAGGACAATACTACTATCAAGAAAGAAGAGCAGGGAGCAAAGGTTGGTCCTGTGGGCCCGGAGTTCCTGCATTTAGAATTTCCTAGAGAGGGAAAGAGTGATGCCATGTCACATGGCAATCTCCAAGGCATGCTGTCCTCAGAGAGGTTGAAAAGAAACAGGACTTTCTGCTTCAAGTGTGAGCCCACAGAGAGAAAAAGCCTCCCCAGAGGGAGTGCCTTGAATTTGGTCTTTTAGCTGGTTGGAGAGCAGTAGGTTGCTGTCCATAAGCTCGGTGGGCAGTTCTAACCCAACAGCACCTCCCAGCAAGATTTCAAGCCTTGGGAACCTTACATGGGCTGACTCTCAGTCCAAAATGACTCAAGGACTGTGGCGTAATCTGTGAGATAATGTTTATTGTGCCAACCAGGCTGATAAACACCTGTGGGGTTAATTGAATGGCAGAGATATAAATGGCCTTGCCTTTAGAGTTCTCGGGTCTCTTGCTTTCTGATGTTTGCACCAGGGTGAAGCTGCCTTAGCCAGTTCCCTGCTTCAGCTTGCAAGGCTGACTTCCTGCAAGACATCACTGAGGAGAAGCCACATGGACCTACCCCGATGCATCCCTGGGTGCTGGGGCAGCCATGTGGAGAACCCTGCCAGCGCTGAGATGCTGACACATTCACTGACTCAGGTTTCCTTCTGTAGAAGTCATCGTTGGGTGTGTTTTGTGAGATGGAGGAGGACTTTGTGGATTGGTGTCAGACATTTGGGCTAATGTTGGACATGTGGGCTTGGGCCGCACTGGGTTGGGATGTTTTCTGGATGAGCTCTTACTCTTTATATAAAGCTCTCTCTTACAGATATGAGTTTCTGCATTGTTTGTTTACCTAATGTACCCAGACTAACACAATCTATGAAGAGAATAACTTTCTGTTTGTGGCATTTCGGGTACACCTGTACTAGATAACTAATTCAGGTACATAGGAACCTTTAGGAAAAGTTTGACCTTCAACAACTACATTCTATGTCCTCACAATACCTAATGGCAGCTGTACCCTCTAGTGTTTCTGTTAGAAGTATCTTTTAAAGTCTGATTTTCAGCAATTTCAAAATACAATTTGCATTTAGAGAAGGCTCATATTTAAAAACATATGTAAAATTGACGCTCTTTACATCACTAAATATAAATATATATTTCAGATATTTGAAAAATACAGTTGCTTAATCAATACCTTGTTTCTGGCTTCGATGTCAGCATCGTGAAACAGCAGTTTTTTCGCGATTGATACCTTACCACAGGCAGCATAGTGGAGAGCTGTATTCCCATCATAATCGATCATATTTGGGTCAGCACCTTTGAGTAACAGTAGTTCTACACATTCTTTAAATTGGCATTGTACTGCCTGTCGGTGTTAGAAAAACAAAGCGAGTACAAATTAGAAGTAACCAGTCCATGCACTTAGTAGTAAAATGTTTTAATTTTTTAGAGGAAATAATGTGTATTGGAAACTATGTGGAACATTTGGAATCCTATCTTTGATGGTAGGGACATGAGATGTTTTAACCGCTACAGAAAACATTTTATTGGTTTTCGAAAAAGTTACACAGAAATATCCCCTAGTTGACACATAGCCAAAAAGTACTTGTAAACAGGAATTCCAACACATACTTACTTATACAACTGTGTTTATGACAGCATTACTAGTAATAACCATACGATAGAAACTCACCGAGTGACCATCAAGAGGTTAATGCTTAAACAAAATCTGGCACAGCCATACACTGTTGAACACTATTCAAAGACAAAGACAAAATTCTAATACACACCAATGAATGAATGACTCTTGAAAACGTTTTACTATGTGAAGTAAGGCAGACACCAAAGACAATAAGGTATGACCGTACTCACGTGAAACAGTTACATAGGAACGTCCACAGAAACAAGAACTGAATCAGTTACTAAACAAGGGGATATGCCAGGAAATTTGGTAGACAGCCACTTGGCCAAATAACTGGAAAAAAATCCATATTTGTGCCTCTTCCAAAGAGAGGTAACCCAACAGAATGCTCCAAATTTAGAACACTCTCTTTGACACATATGTAAATTTTTTTCAGAAGATCATCCAACTCTGTTAGCAGCAGTACGCTGACAGGGAGCTGCCAGCGGTACACCTGGATTTAGAAGAGCACCGGGAACATGGGATATCATTGCTGAGGTAGATGTATCTGGCCTCAAAACCCAGAATACCAGAAAGATGTTTACTTTGATTGACTATGTCAAGGCATTGGTCTGTGTGGATCCTAACCAACTACGGATAACCTTGAGAAGAATGGAAATTGCAGACCACTTTGTTGTGCTCATGTGGAGCTTGTACGTGGATCAAGAAGAAGTTGTTAGAGCAAAACAGGGAATGTTGCATGGTTGAAAATCAGGAAAGGGGTGCGTCCAGGGTTGTATCTCTCACCATAGCTATTCAGTCTGTAGCCGAGCGAATCATCAGAGAAGCAGGCTTATTTGAGGAGGAATGTGACTTCAGGATTGGGGAAATCCTTATTCCTAAGCTGTAAGGTAGACGTGAGACGCTTACTGATGAAGAGTCAAGATTGCAGCCTTCAGAATGGCTTCAGACCTAAGGTGATATAGACCACAAGCCTCACTCCTGGACCAATGGGAAACATCATGATAAATGGAGAAATGGATGATGTTGTCAATGATTTTGTCTTACTTGGATGCACAAGCAATGCTCATGGAAACAGCAGTCAAGTGATTCAAAGACGAATGGCATTTGGTAAGTCTGCTGCACAAGAACTCTTTCCAGCATATTTCTTCATGGACTAAGGGGCACCTGGCTCAAGCCACGGTATTTTCTATTGAATCATAGCCATGTGAAAGTTGGACAATGAATAACGAAGTTGTGGTGCTGAAAAAGAATATTGAAAGTACCATGGACTGTTAAAAAAAAAACACACCAACTAACCCATCTTTCTTGGAAGAAGTAGGTGTGGAGTGCTTCTTAGTGGCCAGAAGAGCAAGACTTTGTCTGACATGCTTTGCACGCACTTTCAGGAGAGCACAGTCCCTGTAGAAGGAGGATGCCATTCTTGGTCACATGGAGGGGCAGAGAAACAGAGGAAAGCCCCAGACAGAATTGGTAGACACAGTGGCTACAACAAATGGCACAGCCACAGGGACAATTGTGAGGACCGGGCCGTGCTTCCTTCTGCTCCACAGAGGACAGCTACAATTTGGAAGCAACTCGATGTCACCTAACAACAACCACAACAAGGGAAAGGGAAGCAGAGAATCAACTTATTGTTTGATGGGTACAGAATTTCTCTTTGGGATGATCAAGTAGTGAATGTTTTTGTTTTAAAAATTAAAAGGGTGATAGCAATGGTGTCAAAACCTTGTGGATAAAATAAATTCCACTGAAACACACTTACAAGTGCAAGTACACTTTGAGTGCACTGTATCTACCAAAATAAACTTGTAATAGAGGACATTGCCCACATTTCACACTATAGTTAAATGAGATAGAGCCATGTTCATCCTGCAATCCAATTCGTACTGCCATGTACCTTCATTAGAGGTGTCCTGTATTCATCATCGCAAACGTTATAGTAGCAGTTGTTGTTCAGTAAAACTCTTATGACTCCTAGGTTGCCATTGGTACAGGCCAGATGTAGGGGAGTCCTATAAAGGAGGACATTTTAGAAATGAACGCAGCCAATTATTGCCAAACATAAAATTATTCAAGAGATGGTGAAGATAACAAAGTGTGTAATTCCCAGAACTTCAAATAAAAGTCATGATTTTTTTGCTTCTGAAGAATGTTAAATATTAGCTAGCTCCAATCATTTACTTCCTTAAAGAAAGAGAAACATAAATCAACCCATCAATGTATATGTAAATCATTCTCTGTATCTATATGCTAGCATGACCTCTGGATTCATCCCAAGTTGGGTGTGAATCCTATTCTATCACTCAATTATTAGCTACCAATCAGTGTTTCTGTTCCTCAGGGACCTCAACAATACAATGAGAATTAAAATAGTAATGACCTCACAGAACGCTTCTGTCATGTTGTACATAGAATATCTGCCAAGCATTGAGAACAATTTGTAACACGAAGAGAGGCTTAATAATTTCTCACAATATTTGCATTAGTATTACACTGCACTAAACGAAAACAACATTTCAATTCATTTAAAAATGACACAATTGCGGGTAAAACACCTGTGTACATCGAGAGAATTCACCAAGAGAGTAAGACAGTCCACCAACTGGGAAAACGTCTTTAGCAATGACACATCAGACAAATGCCTTATTACTAAGGTCTACAATACTCTGCTAGCTTCCCAAAAGAAAACAACTCTCAAAGATAGCCCAATTCAAAAAATCAGAAAGCAACAAGTGGGGAGACAGGAAGTCTCATCCCCTGCTGGTGGACCTGTAAGTATGTACAGCCACTAAGGAAACCAATCTGGCGATACCTAAAACAGATGGAAATAGAGTTACCATATGACCCAGCAACCCCACTACAGGGCATGCATTCAGAAGAGACAAGAAACAAACCACAGTCAGACATCTGTGCTCTGCTTTGCATTGCAGCACAGTTCCCAATTGCAAAGAGTTGGAAACAAACCACATTTCTATCAACTGACGAATGGAAAAAAAAACTGTGTTACATACACACAATGGAGTACTATGCATCACTAAAAAGCAGTTATGAACGTCTGAAGCACATGGCCACATGTGAAGAACTGGAGGAAATTATGCTAAGCGAAGTAAGCTAGGCACAAAAGTGCAAGTACACCATGATTTCTCTGAGGTAGGTTTAAAAAGTGCAAATGGGGCATAGGGGAAAGGCTACTGTATACAAACATTCCTGGGGTGAGGACCAGGTAGTATGGCAGGGGCCAGACCAAATCCAGGGATATATATGGTAGCCAACTAAAAAGGAGGGGACAAAGGGGGAAAATGACACAATTATTTCTACTTTTCAGATACTTAGAAGGAATTAGCAATACTACTGTCTTTCAGTGATTCTAAGCAGCTCATTTTCTCACATCTGGACAACTTACACACTGGAATGCAACATATAACTGATGGTGTCTTACAGCGATAATCAGCAGGATTCTGACAAGTGTCTTATTGATACACAAAGTAGGGCATCTTATAATCCAGGAGACTTTATATTAAATGAAATACACGACGTAAGTCTATTAGATATTGTATTGGTAACTGCATGGGAGCCTCTTTTTCTGCTTTAATGTTGCTTTTTCCTCCAATACCATTTGCTTCTTAAACAACTGATGTAGGTTCCCAAATGTTAATTAGCACACTAGTTTAGCTCAAACACCTGACAATTTGACAAAATCATTAACTAGAAAACACGAGCTCCAAGAAGAGCAACATAGTGTGTACTGTATACAGACAAAATGGCGATCCTAAGTGTTGTTTTAATTGAATAACTGCAGGTCTATCGAGAGCACATCTGACAATTCAACAAAGTAAATACTCCTAGGCTTTCGTTCTTACAAGTAGGTAGGTTCACGTTAGCTTGGCTTATAAAAATAATTTTCGCTGAGTTTCATTGTTACGAATTATAGATATTTTAATTAAAAACATGAATTCATGCTGAAACACTGCACAAAAACTCTGTCCACAATCATCCTGGAGCCAGCCCCAGACAGTGTCACACCATGCGGTCTGCATCCCACCTGCGACTTCGGCCCTTGGGCGGCCTGTCGCACTGTCCCCATTACCTGAGGTGTTTATCTCGTAAGTTTAAATTGGTTTTCTGTTGCAGAAGAAGTTGCTCTACTTTCTTCACCTTCCCGGACCAGGCTGCGCGGTGGATTTCTGGCAGATCCTGGACTTCGATCTTATACCTCGGGTCGGTGATGATTTCTTCTTCCAACCCTGGACCAGGGGGGTCCCAGTGATGGAGTTGACAGGCACAGCCCAGGTTTTAACTTTGAACCCACAAAAGCCTTTGATTGCATCCATAACCGGCTCCAAAGCCCCTCTCACAGAGAGTCCTGCCACGGACACGAACGGTCAAGCAGCAAGTGAAGCTAAGCGGAACAGCGCGCACTCATGTCACCAAGCCGGTTTCTATGCAAGCGCTCTGATGTCAGAGGCACTCAACTGACATCCTGTAACCCCTCCCCATCACGGGCCCCCGCCCCCACCCCTCCCTGCCTTCCCTTCAAGTCAGGCATGGGCTGGATGGTGTTTGATTTGCATTTTATATAAAAATATATTTTAATATGTGTTGCATATTCCAAACGTTCCCCTCCTGCTCTTCAGTATTTTCTTGGCACCATTTTCTCTACTTGAGGTGAAACTTCTAATCACCGTGCCAAATTAAAAATCATTTTTGGGACATTTTGATTGAAATTGAGTGAGGAGAACTTGGCTTAATTGGGAGTCAGTCTCTTGATCAGATTTCACACAAAGTTGCTTCAATAGGTTCATGGCACACCCCCATTATTCATTCATTCATTCCATTTTGCTGGGACCTTCTTGAAGTCCCCACATCATCAAGTCTCTGAATTGATTGAAATATTTTGTCCCTGTTAGCTTTGATGGGAGAAAGGCAGCACTTTCTGCGGCAGATTTAATCTCAGAAACTCACAAGGGCAGTTCTATCCTATTCCATAGAGTTGTTGTAGTTTGTTTTGTGTGGTGTGTCTGTGTATCCTGTTCACTTTTGGATGTGTTTATCTCTGGACTTTGTCATGCTTTTAATTGATGCTATTTTTTCAAGACATCTTGGGAATAATTGCTATGATTTCTGTGCATTTATTTTATACACAGAGTGAAGAAATTTGAAAAGTACAATCTTGTGATATGAAGTTGATAGGTTCGACAATTAGTTATGGAAAGCACAAAATGGACAATAGAAATTACAACACAAAGTTTCAGTGTCGAAGAATGGTATGATCTCAATTTAAAAAAGGATGTACAAGACAAGATGGGCTTTTATTGAAGGGCAAGGGGATTGTGAGCAGTTTTAAACATCGAATATGCCCGCTTTTCCTTACCTTGAGAAGCAAAATTAACTTCTCTAAGTGTTGGGGCACAGTGACTTTTTCTCGGGATGAGTGTTGGTCCATCGGTTTCTCAAAAGGTGCGGTGACATGGCAGCAATGCAGCCTTAAGTAACAGGTAGGAGCAGCAGGTTGATTACTTAGTCAAGTCGGGATCGTTAGGGGCAGGTCCGAGGGAACCTACACTATAGATGGAGTGAGAGTAGTGTGGCCTGGTCTAGAGCTGGTCAGCCCTTCTTATTTGCTTGGGCAGGGGAGGTGGGGGTGGGCTATATGCTCTTTTTGTTGTTTTTAAGTTGTTGACCCCGTTTGGCTGGGAATCATCAGTTAGACAGGTCGTGGCTTTCCCTGCCCTATCACAGGAATCCTTATGGGATACTTGATCAACTATGGTCTCGCTCAGGAGGAGTTTACCTCGAGGTAAGCAGCTTAAATGACCAGCTGCTGCTTAGGAGAAAACGGAGACTTGCTACTCTCATAAAGATTTAGTGTCACTTTAAATCATTTTGTCCTTTGGATTTGAGTTTTATTACTTAAAAATCCATGAATCATATAGACTGGTATTCTTTGACACCTCACTTACATGGATGCTTGTTGATGACGAACTTTAAGGTCCCAGATAATATTCCTTTCTGATAGCCCGGCACCACCTTGTTTCTTTACCACACTTTGCTATAGCATTCCTAGCTCCATGATCTCTTCATGAGAGCAACAATCAATCAGAGCAATCTAGACTTATTTTTTCTCAGATTGGGGGTAAAGCCAAAATCCATTCTGTATCCATGGTTTATATATTTCTCCTTTACCTTAGAGACCTCACTGTCATATAAACATTATCAATCACACCCCTGGGTAGAAGGTAATTCTATTAACCCATTGTCAGGTTCCATCAAGTTGGTTATGACCCATAATGACCTTAAGGACAGACAGAAAGAAACACTATCCATCCCTTGGTCACCCCCTCTAACCAAGAAATCTTGTAAATGATCATTACACAGTGAATGCCTGGAGGCTCTGAAAAATATTTATTTCGAAATTATTATAAGCTCAAAATGATTCACCAATGCAAAATAAGAATAGAAAAGACAATTAAATACTAAGCCGTAAACACTGGAAACTTCTCTGTGCTGAAAATAATTGGACAGAGTTTTTTTTCTTTTTTAAAGTAATAGGGTCCAAAGAGATTTAAGGATCTGATTGCTTATGGATATGGAGCTTAAATATATTCCTTATTTTAAAATTGATATTAGAATAGCAAGATTATCGACAAGGATACAATGTGACTGGGAGAAGTATCGTTTCATTAAATTATCAAGTCAGGGCTCAAGGAGCCTGGTGGAATGTGTGTGACCATAAGGCCAACCAATTGAAATCCACTAGTGGCTCACAGAGAAAGATGAGGATCTCAGCTCCTGTAAAGACTTACAACATTGGGAACCCACAGGTATAATTCTACGTTGTCCTTTCAGGGGTCCTCAAACTTTTTTTTTTAACCTTTTATTAGGGGTTCATACAACTCTTATCACAATCCATACACATACATACATCAATTGTATAAAGCATATCTGTACATTCTTTGCCCTAATCATTTTCTTTTTTTTTCCCTTTCTTTTTTTTACATTTTATTAGGGACTCATACAACTCTTATCACAATGGATATCCACATTCAGAAAAATGAAACAAAACCCTTATCTCACTCCATGCACACGAATAAACTCAAGTTGGATCACAGACCTTGAAGTTAAACACCAAACTATTAGGGCCATCAATGAGGGAATTGGGACCAACTTGAGAACTTTGGCGCAGGGAATAAACAGGCTATCACACATAGGGAAGGACACACAGAGGAGGCACAAATTGACAAATGGGATATACTGAAGATAAAACACTTGTGTACATCTAAAGAATTCACCAAGAGAGTAATAAGAGAGTCCACAGACTGGGAAAACATCTTTAGCAATGACACATCAGACAAAGGCCTTATTACTAAAATCTACAATACTCTGCTAGCTTCCAAAAAGAAAAAAAACCAATAGCCCACTTGAAAGGTGGGCAAAGGACTTGAACAGAAATTTTACAGGGACAGAAATCCGAATGGCCAACAAACATATGAGAAAATGATCCCGATCTTTAGCAATAAGAGAAATGCAAATTAAAACAACAATGAGGTACCACCTGACACCCTCAAAGGTAGCCCAATTCAAAAAATCAGAAAGCAACAAGTGTTGGAGGGGCTGTGGGGAGACAGGAACTCTCATCCACTGCTGGTGGACCTGTAAGTACGTACAGCCACTATGGAAATCAATCTGGCGATACCTAAAACAAATGGAAATAGAGTTACCATATGACCCAGCAATCCCCCTACTGGGCATATACCCAGAAGAGGCAAGGAACAAACCAAGACCAGACATCTGTGCTCCAATGTTCATTGCGGCACAGTTCACAATTGCAAGGAGTTGGAAGCAACCCAAATTTCCATCAACTGATGAATGGATTAAAAAACTGTGGTATATACATACAATGGAGTACTACGCATCACTAAAAAGCAGTGATGAATGTATGAGGCACATAGCAGCATGGGAAGAACTGGAGGAAATCATGCTAAGCGAAGTAAGTCAGGCACAAAAGGACAAGTACAACATGAGCCCGCTGAGGTAAGTATAAAAAATATATTTTTTTAATCCAAAAGTGGCATAGGGGAAAAAGCTACTGTGTACAAACATTTCTGGGGTGAAGACTGTGTAGTATGGCAGAGATCAGACCAAAACCAGGGATGCACATGGTAGACAATGGTGGAGGAGGAGGGGAAAGGAAAATAAAAGGATGAATATAAGGAAGTAAAGGGAAGTGGGGGCATGGGGCGCTAATCCACCCAAGGAGAGGGTATTTTTTATATCTCCAAAGGGAAAGTGGGACCAGACTTCAACCCAGTGCCGCAAGGAGTGAATGCAATATCCCGACGTGGATTAGGGAACCAGTGGAGAGGTCTGGGACGCTGGCCCCAGCACCAAAAATTAAGTGGATTCCTGCCCCTCCCCCGAAAAGAATTTGTTTCAAAGGATGACATAGTTTCTGCAGCTCCGGGAGATGGACATATCTGATCAGAGCACACGGGAGCAGATGAAGGGGCAGGAGGAGACACTGGAACACAGCCGGGCCCACCAGGCCGTGAGGATGATGTTCCTGAGTAGAGCAGCCAGTCCACAGAGAGAACAACATGGCTGGCCCTACTATGAGACATGATGCCCCTCAGTGACTAGGGGCAGTACAGGGGACAGCACCGGAGAGACAGTGTGGGAATTGCACCTGACCTGATCCCACCACACCGAGGCAAAACACTGGGGGAGTGCAGTGGAACAGCAAGGGAATGGAATGGCAAGGTCCCCAGGGAATGCTGAAAGTGGACTTTGGGGCCAGGGCGTGGTGCCCCAACAGACTGGACTGGAAAACGCTCCTAAGGGCCAGCAAATGATCCTTGAACGAACTACAAACCTTTCTTTTTATGAAGTGTTTTGTTTTGTTCTTTGTCAGTGGTTTGTTTTTGTTGTTTTGTTGTCTGGTTGTATACTGTTAGTTTGTTATCATCTGTCTTGTTTTCGTGCATGTTGGTGTCTCCACAAGTCTTTCTGAATAGGACAGGCTGGATGAGCTATCTGGAGAAAAACAATGGGACAGACAGTTTCAGGGGGACAGACAAGCCCCTTAACTTTAAATAATCTATAGGCATGATTAGTAATTTAATTGACTAACCACAGGGTGGATGATGTTGGTAGAATTATTAACCTCACTTTCTTCCTCAGAGAATCTGGTAGTTCTGATCTGCCTACCTTCTGGCCTCAAATCGACCACATATGCCACCAGAACTCCTAAAATATATATACAGTTTAACTCAAGCAAATCACAGCTATGTAGAATCTTTGGACTGGGTTTGAATTCATGTCCTTTTTATACACGCACACACACATACACACACCCTTGCAGAATCTCTGGAAGGCTTCTGAAGTCCTGTCCTTTTAACATACACACCACACACTCACACTCTTGCAGAATCTCTGGAAGGCTTCTGACGTAGTGTCCTTTTTACAAACACATATCCTTGCATAATATCTGCAGGGCTTCTGACTTCGTGTCCTTTTTACACACACACACACACACACTCACATTCACACACATACCCTTGCAGAAGCTCTGGATGTCTTCTGCTTCGTGTCCTTTTTCAACAAACACACACACACACACACAATCACACCCATGCAGAATCTTTGGAGTGGGTTTGAATTCATGTCCTTTTTACACACCCACACACACATAAACACACCCTTGCAGAATCTCTGGAGGGTTTCTGTTCGTGTCCTTCTGAGACACTCACACACTCATACCCTTGCAGGTTCTCTACAGGACTTCTTACTTTGTCTCATTTTTACACACACACACTCACACACCCACACTCACACTCAACTTTGCCGAATCTCTGGAGGGCTTCTGAATTCATGTTCTTTTTACACACACAGACACACACGCTCACACCCTTGCCGAATCTCTACAGTGATTCTGATTTCAAGTCCTTTTTACATATACACATACATTCACACCATTGCAGAATAACTGGAAGGATTCTGATATCGTGTACTTTTTACACCCACCCACGCACACACACACACACCCTTGCAGAACATCTGGAGGGCTTCTGACTTCGTGTCCTTTTTACACACACACACACACTCACACTCACACACATGCCCTTGCAGAAGCTCTGGATGTCTTCTGATTCGTGTCCTTTTTCCAAACACACACACGCAATCACACCCATGCAGAATCTTTGGAGTGGGTTTGAATTCATGTCCTTTTTACACACGCACACACACATACACACACCCTTGCAGAATCTCTGGAGGACTTCTGTTCGTGTACTTCTTAGACACTCACACCCTAATACCCTTGCAGTTTCTCTGCAGGACTTCTGACTTCGTCTCATTTTTACACACACACACTCATACTGGCACACTCACACTCAAAACCTTGCCGAATCTCTGGAGCGCTTCTGAATCCATGTCCTTTTTACACACACACACACACACACACACACACACACACTCACACCCTTGCCACATCTCTACAGGGCTTCTGATTTCAAGTCCTTTTTACATATACACATACATTCACACCCATTGCAGAATCTCCGGAGGGATTCTGATGTCGTGTACTTTTTACACCCACCCAACACACACACACACCCTCGCAGAACATCTGGAGGGATTCTGACTTCGTGCCATTTTTACACACACACACACACACACACACACACACACTCTCTCTCTCTCTCTCTCTCTCAAATTCATAACCTTTCAGAATCACTAGAAAGTTTCTGACTTCGTGTCCTTTTAACACACACACACACACACACTCACATTCACACACACACTTTTGCAGAAGCTATGCATGTCTTCTGAAACGTGTCCTTTTTCCACACACACACACACACACACAAACAATCACAGCCATGTAGAATCTTTGGACTGGATTTGAATTCATGTTCTTTTTATACACGCACACACACCTACACACACCCTTGCAGAATCTCTGGAAGGCTTCTGAAGTCTTGTCCTTTTAACATACATAGCACACACTCACACTCTTGCAGAAACTCTGGAGGGCTTCTGACGTACTGTTCTTTTTACACACACCCATCGTTGCATAATATCTGCACGGCTTCTGGCTTCGTGTCCTTTTTACACACACACACCCACACACACACACACACTCACACACATGCCCTTGCAGCAGCTCTGGATGTCTGCAGATTCGTGTCCTTTTTCCACACACACACAAACACACACACACAATCACACCCATGCAGAATCTTTGGAGTGGGTTTGAATTCATGACCTTTTTACACACGCACACACACATACACACACCCTTGCAGAATCTCTGGAGGACTTCTGTTTGTGTACTTCTTAGACACTCACACCCTCATACCCTTGCAGGTTCTCTGCAGGACTTCTGACTTCGTCTCATTTTTACACACACACACTCACACTCGCACACTCACACTCATAACCTTGCCGAATCTCTGGAGGGCTTCTGAATCCATGTCCTTTTTACACACACACACACACACACACTCACACCCTTGCCACATCTCTACAGGGCTTCTGATTTCAAGTCCTTTTTACATATACACATACATTCACACCCATTGCAGAATCTCCGAAGGGATTCTGATGTCGTGTACTTTTTACACCCACCCAACACACACACACACCCTTGCAGAACATCTGGAGGAATTCTGACTTCGTGTCCTATTTACACATACACACACACACTCTCTCTCTCTCAAATTCAGACCCTTTCAAAATCTCTAGAGGGTTTCTGACTTCGTGTCCTTCTTACACACACACAAACTCACATTCACACACATACACTTGCAGAAGCTCTGCATGTCTTCTGAAACATGTCCTTTTTCCAAACACACACACACACAATCACAGCCATGTAGAATCTTTGGACTGGGTTTGAATTCATGTTCTTTTTATACACACACACACATATACACACACCCTTGCAGAATCTCTGGAAGGCTTCTGAAGTCCTGTCCTTTTAACATACACACCACAAACTCACACTCTTGCAGAATCTCTGGAAGGCTTCTGACGTAGTGTTCTTTTTACACACACATATCCTTGCATAATATCTGCAGGGCTTCTGACTTCGTGTCCTTTTTACACAAACACACACACTGACATTCACACACATACCCTTGCAGAAGCTCTGCATGTCTTCTGAAACGTGTCCTTTTTCCACACACACACACACACAATCACAGCTATGTAGAATCTTTGGACTGGGTTTGAATTCATGTCCTTTTTATACACGCACACACACATACACACACCCTTGCAGAATCTCTGGAAGGCTTCTGAAGTCCTGTCCTTTTAACATACACACCACACACTCACACTCTTGCAGAATCTCTGGAAGGCTTCTGACGTAGTGTTCTTTTTACAGACACATATCCTTGCATAATATCTGCAGGGCATCTGACTTCGTGTCCTTTTTACACACACACACACACACACACTGACATTCACACACATACCCTTGCAGATGCTCTGCATGTCTTCTGAAACGTGTCCTTTTTCCACACACACACACACACACACACACACACACACAATCACAGCTATGTAGAATCTTTGGACTGGGTTTGAATTCATGTCCTTTTTATACACGCACACACACATACACACACCCTTGCAGAATCTCTGGAAGGCTTCTGAAGTCCTGTCCTTTTAACATACACACCACACACTCACACTCTTGCAGAATCTCTGGAAGGCTTCTGACGTAGTGTTCTTTTTACACACACATATCCTTGCATAATATCTGCAGGGCATCTGACTTCGTGTCCTTTTTACACACACACACACTCACATTCACACACATACCCTTGCAGATGCTCTGGATGTCTTCTGCTTCGTGTCCTTTTTCAACAAACACACACACACACACAATCACACCCATGCAGAATCTTTGGAGTGGGTTTGAATTCATGTCCTTTTTACACACCCACACACACATACACACACCCTTGCAGAATCTCTGGAGGGTTTCTGTTCGTGTCCTTCTGAGACACTCACACACTCATTCCCTTGCAGGTTCTCTGCAGGACTTCTTACTTTGTCTCATTTTTACACACACACACTCACACACCCACACTCACACTCAACTTTACCGAATCTCTGGAGGGCTTCTGAATTCATGTCCTTTTTACACACAAGGACACACACGCTCACACCCTTGCCAAATCTCTACAGTGATTCTGATTTCAAGTCCTTTTTACATATACACATACATTCACACCATTGCAGAATAACTGGAAGGATTCTGATATCGTGTACTTTTTACACCCACCCACGCACACACACACACACACACCCTTGCAGAATATCTGGAGGGTTTCTGATTTCGTGTCCTTTTTACACACACACACACACACACACACTCACACACATGCCCTTGCAGAAGCTCTGGATGTCTTCTGATTCGTGTCCTTTTTCCAAACACACACACGCAATCACACCCATGCAGAATCTTTGGAGTGGGTTTGAATTCATGTCCTTTTTACACACGCACACACACATACACACACCCTTGCAGAATCTCTGGAGGACTTCTGTTCGTGTACTTCTTAGACACTCACACCCTAATACCCTTGCAGTTTCTCTGCAGGACTTCTGACTTCGTCTCATTTTTACACACACACACTCACACTGGCACACTCACACTCAAAACCTTGCCGAATCTCTGGAGCGCTTCTGAATCCATGTCCTTTTTACACACACACACACACACACACACACACTCACACCCTTGCCAAATCTCTACAGCGCTTCTGATTTCAAGTCCTTTTTACATATACACATACATTCACACCCATTGCAGAATCTCCGGAGGGATTCTGATGTCGTGTACTTTTTACACCCACCCAACACACACACACACCCTTGCAGAACATCTGGAGGGATTCTGACTTCGTGCCATTTTTACACACACACACACACACACACACACCCACACACACACACACACACTCTCTCTCTCTCTCTCTCAAATTCATAACCTTTCAGAATCACTAGAAAGTTTCTGACTTCGTGTCCTTTTAACACACACACACACACACACACTCACATTCACACACACACTTTTGCAGAACCTATGCATGTCTTCTGAAACGTGTCCTTTTTCCACACACACACACACAAACAATCACAGCCATGTAGAATCTTTGGACTGGATTTGAATTCATGTTCTTTTTATACACGCACACACACCTACACACACCCTTGCAGAATCTCTGGAAGGCTTCTGAAGTCCTGTCCTTTTAACATACATAGCACACACTCACACTCTTGCAGAAACTCTGGAGGGCTTCTGACGTACTGTTCTCTTTACACACACCCATCGTTGCATAATATCTGCACGGCTTCTGGCTTCGTGTCCTTTTTACACACACACACCCACACACACACACACATTCACACACATGCCCTTGCAGCAGCTCTGGATGTCTGCAGATTCGTGTCCTTTTTCCACACACACACAAACACACACACACAATCACACCCATGCAGAATCTTTGGAGTGGGTTTGAATTCATGACCTTTTTACACACGCACACACACATACACACACCCTTGCAGAATCTCTGGAGGACTTCTGTTTGTGTACTTCTTAGACACTCACACCCTCATACCCTTGCAGCTTCTCTGCAGGACTTCTGACTTCGTCTCATTTTTACACACACACACTCACACTCGCACACTCACACTCATAACCTTGCTGAATCTCTGGAGGGCTTCTGAATCCATGTCCTTTTTACACACACACACACACACACTCACACCCTTGCCACATCTCTACAGGGCTTCTGATTTCAAGTCCTTTTTACATATACACATACATTCACACCCATTGCAGAATCTCCGGAGGGATTCTGATGTCGTGTACTTTTTACACCCACCCAACACACACACACACCCTTGCAGAACATCTGGAGGAATTCTGACTTCGTGTCCTATTTACACATACACACACACACTCTCTCTCTCTCTCAAATTCAGACCCTTTCAAAATCTCTAGAGGGTTTCTGACTTCGTGTCCTCCTTACACACACACAAACTCACATTCACACACATACACTTGCAGAAGCTCTGCATGTCTTCTGAAACATGTCCTTTTTCCAAACACACACACACACAATCACAGCCATGTAGAATCTTTGGACTGGGTTTGAATTCATGTTCTTTTTATACACACACACACACACACATATACACACACCCTTGCAGAATCTCTGGAAGGCTTCTGAAGTCCTGTCCTTTTAACATACACACCACACACTCACACTCTTGCAGAATCTCTGGAAGGCTTCTGACGTAGTGTTCTTTTTACACACACATATCCTTGCATAATATCTGCACGGCTTCTGACTTCGTGTCCTTTTTACACAAACACACACACTGACATTCACACACATACCCTTGCAGAAGCTCTGCATGTCTTCTGAAACGTGTCCTTTTTCCACACACACACACACACAATCACAGCTATGTAGAATCTTTGGACTGGGTTTGAATTCATGTCCTTTTTATACACGCACACACACATACACACACCCTTGCAGAATCTCTGGAAGGCTTCTGAAGTCCTGTCCTTTTAACATACACACCACACACTCACACTCTTGCAGAATCTCTGGAAGGACTCTGACGTAGTGTTCTTTTTACACACACATATCCTTGCATAATATCTGCAGGGCATCTGACTTCGTGTCCTTTTTACACAAACACACACACTGACATTCACACACATACCCTTGCAGAAGCTCTGCATGTCTTCTGAAACGTGTCCTTTTTCCACACACACACACACACACACACAATCACAGCTATGTAGAATCTTTGGACTGGGTTTGAATTCATGTCCTTTTTATACACGCACACACACATAAACACACCCTTGAAGAATCTCTGGAAGGCTTCTGAAGTCCTGTCCTTTTAACATACACACCACACACTCACACTCTTGCAGAATCTCTGGAAGGCTTCTGACGTAGTGTTCTTTTTACACACACATATCCTTGCATAATATCTGCAGGGCATCTGACTTCGTGTCCTTTTTACACACACACACACACACACACACACACTCACATTCACACACATACCCTTGCAGAAGCTCTGGATGTTTTCTGATTCGTGTCCTTTTACCACACACACACACACACACACACACACACAATCACAGTGATGTATAATCTTTGGAGTGGGTTTGAATTCATGTCCTTTTTACACACGCACACACACATACACACACTCTTGCAGAAACCCTGGAGGGCTTCTGACGTAGTGTTCTTTTTACACACACACATCCTTGCATAATATCTGCAGGGCTTCTGACTTCGTGTCCTTTTTACACACACACACACACACACATTCACACACATACCCTTGCAGTAGCTCGGGATGTCTTCTGCTTCGTGTCCTTTTTCCACAAACACACACACACACACACAATCACACCCATGCAGAATATTTGGAGTGGGTGTGAATTCATGTCCTATTTACACATGCACACACACATACACACACTCTTGCAGAAACTTGGAGGGCTTCTGATGTAGTGTTCTTTTTACACACACACACCCTTGCATAATATCTGCAGGGCTTCTGACTTCGTGTCCTTTACACACACACACACACTCACACTCACGCACATGCCCTTGCAGAAGCTCTAAATGTCTTCTGATTCGTGTCCTTTTTCCACACACACACACACACACACACAATCACACCCATACAGAATCTTTGGAGTGGGTTTGAATTCATATACTTTTTACACACGCACACACACATACACACACCCTTGCAGAATCTCTGGAGGACTTCTGTTCGTGTACTTCTTAGATACTCACACCCTCATACCCTTGCAGGTTCTCTGCAGGACTTCTGACTTCGTCTCATTTTTACACACACACACTCACACTCACACACTCACACTGAAAACCTTGCCGAATCTCTGGAGGGCTTCTGAATCCATGTACTTTTTACAAACACACACACACACACACACTCACACCCTTGCCAAATCTCTACAGGGCTTCTGATTTCAAGTCCTTTTTACATATACACATACATTCACACCCATTGCAGAATCTCCGGAGGGATTCTGATGTCGTGTACTTTTTACAACCACCCAACACACACACACACCCTTGCAGAACATCTGGAGGGATTCTGACTTCGTGTCCTTTTTACACATACACACACACACACAATCACTCTCTCTCAAATTCAGACCCTTTCAAAATCTATAGAGGGTTTCTGACTTCGTGTCCTTTTTACACACACACACACTCACATTCACACACATACCCTTGCAGAAGCTCTGCATGTCTACTGAAACGTGTTCTTTTTCCACACACACACACACACACAATCAAAGCCATGTAGAATCTGTCGACTGGGTTTGAATTCATGTCCTTTTTATACACGCACACACACATACACACACCCTTGCAGAATCTCTGGAAGGCTTCTGAAGTCCTGTCCTTTTAACATACACACCACACACTCACACTCTTGCAGAATCTCTGGAAGGCTTCTGACGTAGTGTTCTTTTTACACACACATATCCTTGCATAATATCTGCAGGGCTTCTGACATCGTGTCCTTTTTACACACACACACACACTCACATTCACACACATACCTTTGCAGAAACTCTGGATGTCTTCTGCTTTGTGTCCTTTTTCCACAAACACACACACACACAATCACACCCATGCAGAATCTTTGGAGTGGGTTTGAATTCATGTCCTTTTTACACACGCACACACACATACACACACCCTTACAGAATCTCTGGAAGGCTTCTGAAATCCTGGCCTTTTAACATACACACGACACACTCACACTCTTGCAGAATCTCTGGAGGGCTTCTGACGTACTGTTCTTTCTACACACACACATCGTTGCATAATATCTGCACGGCTTCTGGCTTCGTGTTCTTTTTACACACACACACACACACACACACTCACACACATGCCCTTGCAGCAGCTCTGGATGTCTGCAGATTCGTGTCCTATTTCCACACACACACAAACACACACACACAATCACACCCATACAGAATCTTTGGAGTGGGTTTGAATTCATATACTTTTTACACACGCACACACACATACACACACCCTTGCAGAATCTCTGGAGGACTTCTGTTCGTGTACTTCTTAGACACTCACACCCTCATACCCTTGCAGGTTCTCTGCAGGACTTCTGACTTCGCCTCATTTTTACACACACACACTCACACTGGCACACTCACACTCATAACCTTGCCGAATCTCTGGAGGGCTTCTGAATCCATGTCCTTTTTGCACACACACACACACACACACACACACTCACACCCTTGCCACATCTCTACAGGGCTTCTGATTTCAAATCCTTTTTACATATACACATACATTCACACCCATTTCAGAATCTCCGGAGGGATTCTGATGTCGTGTACTTTTTACACCCACCCAACACACACACACACCCTTGCAGAACATCTGGAGGAATTCTGACTTCGTGTCCTATTTACACATACACACACACACTCTCTCTCTCTCAAATTCAGACCCTTTCAAAATCTCTAGAGGGTTTCTGACTTCGTGTCCTTCTTACACACACACAAACTCACATTCACACACATACACTTGCAGAAGCTCTGCATGTCTTCTGAAACATGTCCTTTTTCCAAACACACACACACACAATCACAGCCATGTAGAATCTTTGGACTGGGTTTGAATTCATGTTCTTTTTATACACACACACACATATACACACACCCTTGCAGAATCTCTGGAAGGCTTCTGAAGTCCTGTCCTTTTAACATACACACCACAAACTCACACTCTTGCAGAATCTCTGGAAGGCTTCTGACGTAGTGTTCTTTTTACACACACATATCCTTGCATAATATCTGCAGGGCTTCTGACTTCGTGTCCTTTTTACACAAACACACACACTGACATTCACACACATACCCTTGCAGAAGCTCTGCATGTCTTCTGAAACGTGTCCTTTTTCCACACACACACACACACAATCACAGCTATGTAGAATCTTTGGACTGGGTTTGAATTCATGTCCTTTTTATACACGCACACACACATACACACACCCTTGCAGAATCTCTGGAAGGCTTCTGAAGTCCTGTCCTTTTAACATACACACCACACACTCACACTCTTGCAGAATCTCTGGAAGGCTTCTGACGTAGTGTTCTTTTTACAGACACATATCCTTGCATAATATCTGCAGGGCATCTGACTTCGTGTCCTTTTTACACACACACACACACACACACTGACATTCACACACATACCCTTGCAGATGCTCTGCATGTCTTCTGAAACGTGTCCTTTTTCCACACACACACACACACACACACACACACACACAATCACAGCTATGTAGAATCTTTGGACTGGGTTTGAATTCATGTCCTTTTTATACACGCACACACACATACACACACCCTTGCAGAATCTCTGGAAGGCTTCTGAAGTCCTGTCCTTTTAACATACACACCACACACTCACACTCTTGCAGAATCTCTGGAAGGCTTCTGACGTAGTGTTCTTTTTACACACACATATCCTTGCATAATATCTGCAGGGCATCTGACTTCGTGTCCTTTTTACACACACACACACTCACATTCACACACATACCCTTGCAGATGCTCTGGATGTCTTCTGCTTCGTGTCCTTTTTCAACAAACACACACACACACACAATCACACCCATGCAGAATCTTTGGACTGGGTTTGAATTCATGTCCTTTTTACACACCCACACACACATACACACACCCTTGCAGAATCTCTGGAGGGTTTCTGTTCGTGTCCTTCTGAGACACTCACACACTCATTCCCTTGCAGGTTCTCTGCAGGACTTCTTACTTTGTCTCATTTTTACACACACACACTCACACACCCACACTCACACTCAACTTTACCGAATCTCTGGAGGGCTTCTGAATTCATGTCCTTTTTACACACAAGGACACACACGCTCACACCCTTGCCAAATCTCTACAGTGATTCTGATTTCAAGTCCTTTTTACATATACACATACATTCACACCATTGCAGAATAACTGGAAGGATTCTGATATCGTGTACTTTTTACACCCACCCACGCACACACACACACACACACCCTTGCAGAATATCTGGAGGGTTTCTGATTTCGTGTCCTTTTTACACACACACACACACACAAACTCACACACATGCCCTTGCAGAAGCTCTGGATGTCTTCTGATTCGTGTCCTTTTTCCAAACACACACACGCAATCACACCCATGCAGAATCTTTGGAGTGGGTTTGAATTCATGTCCTTTTTACACACGCACACACACATACACACACCCTTGCAGAATCTCTGGAGGACTTCTGTTCGTGTACTTCTTAGACACTCACACCCTAATACCCTTGCAGTTTCTCTGCAGGACTTCTGACTTCGTCTCATTTTTACACACACACACTCACACTGGCACACTCACACTCAAAACCTTGCCGAATCTCTGGTGCGCTTCTGAATCCATGTCCTTTTTACACACACACACACACACACACACACACACTCACACCCTTGCCAAATCTCTACAGCGCTTCTGATTTCAAGTCCTTTTTACATATACACATACATTCACACCCATTGCAGAATCTCCGGAGGGATTCTGATGTCGTGTACTTTTTACACCCACCCAACACACACACACACCCTTGCAGAACATCTGGAGGGATTCTGACTTCGTGCCATTTTTACACACACACACACACACACACACACCCACACACACACACACACACTCTCTCTCTCTCTCTCTCAAATTCATAACCTTTCAGAATCACTAGAAAGTTTCTGACTTCGTGTCCTTTTAACACACACACACACACACACACTCACATTCACACACACACTTTTGCAGAACCTATGCATGTCTTCTGAAACGTGTCCTTTTTCCACACACACACACACAAACAATCACAGCCATGTAGAATCTTTGGACTGGATTTGAATTCATGTTCTTTTTATACACGCACACACACCTACACACACCCTTGCAGAATCTCTGGAAGGCTTCTGAAGTCCTGTCCTTTTAACATACATAGCACACACTCACACTCTTGCAGAAACTCTGGAGGGCTTCTGACGTACTGTTCTCTTTACACACACCCATCGTTGCATAATATCTGCACGGCTTCTGGCTTCGTGTCCTTTTTACACACACACACCCACACACACACACACATTCACACACATGCCCTTGCAGCAGCTCTGGATGTCTGCAGATTCGTGTCCTTTTTCCACACACACACAAACACACACACACAATCACACCCATGCAGAATCTTTGGAGTGGGTTTGAATTCATGACCTTTTTACACACGCACACACACATACACACACCCTTGCAGAATCTCCGGAGGACTTCTGTTTGTGTACTTCTTAGACACTCACACCCTCATACCCTTGCAGCTTCTCTGCAGGACTTCTGACTTCGTCTCATTTTTACACACACACACTCACACTCGCACACTCACACTCATAACCTTGCCGAATCTCTGGAGGGCTTCTGAATCCATGTCCTTTTTACACACACACACACACACACTCACACCCTTGCCACATCTCTACAGGGCTTCTGATTTCAAGTCCTTTTTACATATACACATACATTCACACCCATTGCAGAATCTCCGGAGGGATTCTGATGTCGTGTACTTTTTACACCCACCCAACACACACACACACCCTTGCAGAACATCTGGAGGAATTCTGACTTCGTGTCCTATTTACACATACACACACACACTCTCTCTCTCTCTCAAATTCAGACCCTTTCAAAATCTCTAGAGGGTTTCTGACTTCGTGTCCTCCTTACACACACACAAACTCACATTCACACACATACACTTGCAGAAGCTCTGCATGTCTTCTGAAACATGTCCTTTTTCCAAACACACACACACACAATCACAGCCATGTAGAATCTTTGGACTGGGTTTGAATTCATGTTCTTTTTATACACACACACACACACACATATACACACACCCTTGCAGAATTTCTGGAAGGCTTCTGAAGTCCTGTCCTTTTAACATACACACCACACACTCACACTCTTGCAGAATCTCTGGAAGGCTTCTGACGTAGTGTTCTTTTTACACACACATATCCTTGCATAATATCTGCACGGCTTCTGACTTCGTGTCCTTTTTACACAAACACACACACTGACATTCACACACATACCCTTGCAGAAGCTCTGCATGTCTTCTGAAACGTGTCCTTTTTCCACACACACACACACACAATCACAGCTATGTAGAATCTTTGGACTGGGTTTGAATTCATGTCCTTTTTATACACGCACACACACATACACACACCCTTGCAGAATCTCTGGAAGGCTTCTGAAGTCCTGTCCTTTTAACATACACACCACACACTCACACTCTTGCAGAATCTCTGGAAGGACTCTGACGTAGTGTTCTTTTTACACACACATATCCTTGCATAATATCTGCAGGGCATCTGACTTCGTGTCCTTTTTACACAAACACACACACTGACATTCACACACATACCCTTGCAGAAGCTCTGCATGTCTTCTGAAACGTGTCCTTTTTCCACACACACACACACACACACAATCACAGCTATGTAGAATCTTTGGACTGGGTTTGAATTCATGTCCTTTTTATACACGCACACACACATAAACACACCCTTGAAGAATCTCTGGAAGGCTTCTGAAGTCCTGTCCTTTTAACATACACACCACACACTCACACTCTTGCAGAATCTCTGGAAGGCTTCTGACGTAGTGTTCTTTTTACACACACATATCCTTGCATAATATCTGCAGGGCATCTGACTTCGTGTCCTTTTTACACACACACACACACACACACACACACTCACATTCACACACATACCCTTGCAGAAGCTCTGGATGTTTTCTGATTCGTGTCCTTTTACCACACACACACACACACACACACACACACAATCACAGTGATGTATAATCTTTGGAGTGGGTTTGAATTCATGTCCTTTTTACACACGCACACACACATACACACACTCTTGCAGAAACCCTGGAGGGCTTCTGACGTAGTGTTCTTTTTACACACACACATCCTTGCATAATATCTGCAGGGCTTCTGACTTCGTGTCCTTTTTACACACACACACACACACACATTCACACACATACCCTTGCAGTAGCTCGGGATGTCTTCTGCTTCGTGTCCTTTTTCCACAAACACACACACACACAATCACACCCATGCAGAATATTTGGAGTGGGTGTGAATTCATGTCCTATTTACACATGCACACACACATACACACACTCTTGCAGAAACTTGGAGGGCTTCTGATGTAGTGTTCTTTTTACACACACACACCCTTGCATAATATCTGCAGGGCTTCTGACTTCGTGTCCTTTACACACACACACACACTCACACTCACGCACATGCCCTTGCAGAAGCTCTAAATGTCTTCTGATTCGTGTCCTTTTTCCACACACACACACACACACAATCACACCCATACAGAATCTTTGGAGTGGGTTTGAATTCATATACTTTTTACACACGCACACACACATACACACACCCTTGCAGAATCTCTGGAGGACTTCTGTTCGTGTACTTCTTAGATACTCACACCCTCATACCCTTGCAGGTTCTCTGCAGGACTTCTGACTTCGTCTCATTTTTACACACACACACTCACACTCACACACTCACACTGAAAACCTTGCCGAATCTCTGGAGGGCTTCTGAATCCATGTACTTTTTACAAACACACACACACACACACACTCACACCCTTGCCAAATCTCTACAGGGCTTCTGATTTCAAGTCCTTTTTACATATACACATACATTCACACCCATTGCAGAATCTCCGGAGGGATTCTGATGTCGTGTACTTTTTACAACCACCCAACACACACACACACCCTTGCAGAACATCTGGAGGGATTCTGACTTCGTGTCCTTTTTACACATACACACACACACACAATCACTCTCTCTCAAATTCAGACCCTTTCAAAATCTATAGAGGGTTTCTGACTTCGTGTCCTTTTTACACACACACACACTCACATTCACACACATACCCTTGCAGAAGCTCTGCATGTCTACTGAAACGTGTTCTTTTTCCACACACACACACACACACAATCAAAGCCATGTAGAATCTGTCGACTGGGTTTGAATTCATGTCCTTTTTATACACGCACACACACATACACACACCCTTGCAGAATCTCTGGAAGGCTTCTGAAGTCCTGTCCTTTTAACATACACACCACACACTCACACTCTTGCAGAATCTCTGGAAGGCTTCTGACGTAGTGTTCTTTTTACACACACATATCCTTGCATAATATCTGCAGGGCTTCTGACATCGTGTCCTTTTTACACACACACACACACTCACATTCACACACATACCTTTGCAGAAACTCTGGATGTCTTCTGCTTTGTGTCCTTTTTCCACAAACACACACACACACAATCACACCCATGCAGAATCTTTGGAGTGGGTTTGAATTCATGTCCTTTTTACACACGCACACACACATACACACACCCTTACAGAATCTCTGGAAGGCTTCTGAAATCCTGGCCTTTTAACATACACACGACACACTCACACTCTTGCAGAATCTCTGGAGGGCTTCTGACGTACTGTTCTTTCTACACACACACATCGTTGCATAATATCTGCACGGCTTCTGGCTTCGTGTTCTTTTTACACACACACACACACACACACACTCACACACATGCCCTTGCAGCAGCTCTGGATGTCTGCAGATTCGTGTCCTATTTCCACACACACACAAACACACACACACAATCACACCCATACAGAATCTTTGGAGTGGGTTTGAATTCATATACTTTTTACACACGCACACACACATACACACACCCTTGCAGAATCTCTGGAGGACTTCTGTTCGTGTACTTCTTAGACACTCACACCCTCATACCCTTGCAGGTTCTCTGCAGGACTTCTGACTTCGCCTCATTTTTACACACACACACTCACACTGGCACACTCACACTCATAACCTTGCCGAATCTCTGGAGGGCTTCTGAATCCATGTCCTTTTTGCACACACACACACACACACACACACACACTCACACCCTTGCCACATCTCTACAGGGCTTCTGATTTCAAATCCTTTTTACATATACACATACATTCACACCCATTTCAGAATCTCCGGAGGGATTCTGATGTCGTGTACTTTTTACACCCACCCAACACACACACACACCCTTGCAGAACATCTGGAGGGATTCTGACATCGTGTCCTTTTTACACATACACACACACACACACTCACATTCACACACACAATCTTGCAGAACCTCTGCATGTCTTCTGAAACGTGTCCTTTTTCCACACACACACACACACACACACACACACACAAAATCACAGCCATGTAGAATCTTTGGACTGGGTTTGCATTCATGTCCTTTTTATACACGCACACACACATACACACACCCTTGCAGAATCTCTGGAAGGCTTCTGATGTCCTGTCCTTTTAACATACATACCACACACTCACACTCTTGCAGAAACTCTGGAGGGCTTTGACGTAGTGTTCTTTTTACACACACATATCCTTGCATAATATCTGCAGGGCTTCTGACTTCGTGTCCTTTTTACACACACACACACACACACTCACACACATGTCCTTGCAGAAGCTCTGGATGTCTTCTGATTCGTGTCCTTTTTCCACACACACACAAACACACACACACACAATCACACCCATGCAGAATCTTTGGAGTGGGTTTGAATTCATGACCTTTTTACACACGCACACACACATACACACACCCTTGCAGAATCTCTGGAGGACTTCTGTTCGTGTACTTCTTAGACACTCACACCCTCATACCCTTGCAGGTTCTCTGTAGGACTTCTGACTTCATCTCATTTTTACACACACACACTCACACTGGCACACTCACACTCAAAACCTTGCCGAATCTCTGGAGCGCTTCTGAATCCATGTCCTTTTTACACACACACACACACACACACACACACTCACACCCTTGCCAAATCTCTACAGGGCTTCTGATTTCAAGTCCTTTTTACATATACACATACATTCACACCCATTGCAGAATCTCCGGAGGGATTCTGATGTCGTGTACTTTTTACACCCACCCAACACACACACACACCCTTGCAGAACATCTGGAGGGATTCTGACTTTGTGTCCTTTCTACACATACACACACACACACTCTCTCTCTCAAATTCAGACCCTTTCAAAATCTCTAGAGGGTTTCTGACTTCGTGTCCTTTTTACACACACACAAACTCACTTCACACACATACACTTGCAGAAGCTCTGCATGTCTTCTGAAACATGTCCTTTTTCCAAACACACACACACACAATCACAGCCATGTAGAATCTTTGGACTGGGTTTGAATTCATGTTCTTTTTATACACACACACACACATACACACACCCTTGCAGAATCTCTGGAAGGCTTCTGAAGTCCTGTCCTTTTAACATACACACCACACACTCACACTCTTGCAGAATCTCTGGAAGGCTTCTGACGTAGTGTTCTTTTTACAGACACATATCCTTGCATAATATCTGCAGGGCTTCTGACTTCGTGTCCTTTTTACACAAACACACACACTGACATTCACACACATACCCTTGCAGAAGCTCTGCATGTCTTCTGAAACGTGTCCTTTTTCCACACACACACACACACAATCACAGCTATGTAGAATCTTTGGACTGGGTTTGAATTCATGTCCTTTTTATACACGCACACACACATACACACACCCTTGCAGAATCTCTGGAAGGCTTCTGAAGTCCTGTCCTTTTAACATACACACCACACACTCACACTCTTGCAGAATCTCTGGAAGGACTCTGACGTAGTGTTCTTTTTACACACACATATCCTTGCATAATATCTGCAGGGCATCTGACTTCGTGTCCTTTTTACACAAACACACACACTGACATTCACACACATACCCTTGCAGAAGCTCTGCATGTCTTCTGAAACGTGTCCTTTTTCCACACACACACACACACACACACACACAATCACAGCTATGTAGAATCTTTGGACTGGGTTTGAATTCATGTCCTTTTTATACACGCACACACACATACACACACCCTTGCAGAATCTCTGGAAGGCTTCTGAAGTCCTGTCCGTTTAACATACACACCACACACTCACACTCTTGCAGAATCTCTGGAAGGCTTCTGACGTAGTGTTCTTTTTACACACACATATCCTTGCATAATATCTGCAGGGCATCTGAATTCGTGTCCTTTTTACACACACACACACACACACACACTCACATTCACACACATACCCTTGCAGAAGCTCTGGATGTTTTCTGATTCGTGTCCTTTTTCCACAAACACACACACACACACACAATCACACCCATGAAGAATATTTGGAGTGGGTTTGAATTCATGTCCTATTTACACATGCACACACACACATACACACACTCTTGCAGAAACTTGGAGGGCTTCTGACGTAGTGTTCTTTTTACACACACACACCCTTGCATAATATCTGCAGGGCTTCTGACTTCGTGTCCTTTTTACACACACACACACACACACACTCACATTCACACACATACCCTTGCAGTAGCTCGGGATGTCTTCTGCTTCGTGTCCTTTTTCCACAAACACACACACACACACACAATCACACCCATGCAGAATATTTGGAGTGGGTTTGAATTCATGTCCTATTTACACATGCACACACACACATACACACACTCTTGCAGAAACTTGGAGGGCTTCTGACGTAGTGTTCTTTTTACACACACACACCCTTGCATAATATCTGCAGGGCTTCTGACTTCGTGTCCTTTACACACACACGCACACACTCACACTCACGCACATGCCCTTGCAGAAGCTCTGGATGTCTTCTGATTCGCGTCCTTTTTCCACACACACACACACACACAATCACACCCATACAGAATCTTTGGAGTGGGTTTGAATTCATATACTTTTTACACACGCACACACACATACACACACCCTTGTAGAATCTCTGGAGGACTTCTGTTCGTGTACTTCTTAGATACTCACACCCTCATACCCTTGCAGGTTCTCTGCAGGACTTCTGACTTCGTCTCATTTTTACACACACACACTCACACTCACACACTCACACTGAAAACCCTGCCGAATCTCTGGAGGGCTTCTGAATCCATGTACTTTTTACAAACACACACACACACACACACACTCACACCCTTGCCAAATCTCTACAGGGCTTCTGATTTCAAGTCCTTTTTACATATACACATACATTCACACCCATTGCAGATTCTCCGGAGGGATTCTGATGTCGTGTACTTTTTACAACCACCCAACACACACACACACCCTTGCAGAACATCTGGAGGGATTTTGACTTCGTGTCCTTTTTACACATACACACACACACACACACTCTCTCTCAAATTCAGACCCTTTCAAAATCTCTAGAGGGTTTCTGACTTCGTGTCCTTTTTACACACACACACACTCACATTCACACACATACCCTTGCAGAAGCTCTGCATGTCTTCTGAAACGTGTCCTTTTTCCACACACACACACACACACACACACACACACACACACACAATCAAAGCCATGTAGAATCTGTCGACTGGGTTTGAATTCATGTCCTTTTTATACACGCACACACACATACACACACCCTTGCAGAATCTCTGGAAGGCTTCTGAAGTCCTGTCCTTTTAACATACACACCACACACTCGCACTCTTGCAGAATCTCTGGAAGGCTTCTGACGTAGTGTTCTTTTTACACACACATATCCTTGCATAATATCTGCAGGGCTTCTGACATCGTGTCCTTTTTACACACACACACACACTCACATTCACACACATACCCTTGCAGAAACTCTGGATGTCTTCTGCTTTGTGTCCTTTTTCCACAAACACACACACACACAATCA
>NC_134531.1:242154485-242229485 GCF_050624435.1 Tenrec ecaudatus
CAAATTCATACCCTTTCAGAATCACTAGAAAGTTTCTGACTTCGTGTCCTTTTTACACACACACACACACACACACACTCACATTCACACACACACTTTTGCAGAACCTATGCATGTCTTCTGAAACGTGTCCTTTTTCCACACACACACACACAAACAATCACAGGCATGTAGAATCTTTGTCTGGGTTTGAATTCATGTACTTTTTATACACGCACACACACATACACACACCCTTGCAGAATCTCTGGAAGGCTTCGGAAGTCCTGTCCTTTTAACATACATAGCACACACTCACACTCTTGCAGAAACTCTGGAGGGCTTCTGACGTACTGTTCTTTTTACACACACACATCGTTGCATAATATCTGCACGGCTTCTGGCTTCGTGTCCTTTTTACACACACACACACACACACACTCACACACATGCCCTTGCAGCAGCTCTGGATGTCTGTAGATTCGTGTCCTTTTTCCACACACACACAAACACACACACACACAATCACACCCATGCAGAATCTTTGGAGTGTGTTTGAATTCATGACCTTTTTACACACGCACACACACATACACACACCCTTGCAGAATCTCTGGAGGACTTCTGTTCGTGTACTTCTTAGACACTCACACCCTCATACCCTTGCAGGTTCTCTGCAGGACTTCTGACTTCGTCTCATTTTTACACACACACACTCACACTGGCACACTCACACTCATAACCTTGCCGAATCTCTGGAGGGCTTCTGAATCCATGTCCTTTTTACACACACACACACACACACACACACACTCACACCCTTGCCACATCTCTACAGGGCTTCTGATTTCAAGTCCTTTTTACATATACACATACATTCACACCCATTGCAGAATCTCCGGAGGGATTCTGATGTCGTGTACTTTTTACAACCACCCAACACACACACACACCCTTGCAGAACATCTGGAGGGATTCTGACTTCGTGTCCTATTTACACATACACACACACACACTCTCTCTCTCAAATTCAGACCCTTTCAAAATCTCTAGAGGGTTTCTGACTTCGTGTCCTTTTTACACACACACAAACTCACATTCACACACATACACTTGCAGAAGCTCTGCATGTCTTCTGAAACATGTCCTTTTTCCAAACACACACACACACAATCACAGCCATGTAGAATCTTTGGACTGAGTTTGAATTCATGTTCTTTTTATACACACACACACACATACACACACCCTTGCAGAATCTCTGGAAGGCTTCTGAAGTCCTGTCCTTTTAACATACACACCACACACTCACACTCTTGCAGAATCTCTGGAAGGCTTCTGACGTAGTGTTCTTTTTACACACATATATCCTTGCATAATATCTGCAGGGCTTCTGACTTCGTGTCCTTTTTACACAAACACACACACTGACATTCACACACATACCATTGCAGAAGCTCTGCATGTCTTCTGAAACGTGTCCTTTTTCCACACACACAGACACACACACACAATCACAGCTATGTAGAATCTTTGGACTGGGTTTGAATTCATGTCCTTTTTATACACGCACACACACATACACACACCCTTGCAGAATCTCTGGAAGGCTTCTGAAGTCCTGTCCGTTTAACATACACACCACACACTCACACTCTTGCAGAATCTCTGGAAGGCTTCTGACGTAGTGTTCTTTTTACACACACATATCCTTGCATAATATCTGCAGGGCATCTGACTTCGTGTCCTTTTTACACACACACACACACACACACACTCACATTCACACACATACCCTTGCAGAAGCTCTGGATGTTTTCTGATTCGTGTCCTTTTTCCACACACACACACACACACACACACACACAATCACAGTGATGTAGAATCTTTGGAGTGGGTTTGAATTCATGTCCTTTTTACACACGCACACACACATACACACACTCTTGCAGAAACCCTGGAGGGCTTCTGACGTAGTGTTCTTTTTACACACACACATCCTTGCATAATATCTGCAGGGCTTCTGACTTCGTGTCCTTTTTACACACACACACACTCACATTCACACACATACCCTTGCAGTAGCTCGGGATGTCTTCAGCTTCGTGTCCTTTTTCCACAAACACACACACACACACACACAATCACACCCATGCAGAATATTTGGAGTGGGTTTGAATTCATGTCCTTTTTACACATGCACACACACATACACACACTCTTGCAGAAACTTGGAGGGCTTCTGACGTAGTGTTCTTTTTACACACACACACCCTTGCATAATATCTGCAGGGCTTCTGACTTCGTGTCCTTTACACACACACACACACACTCACGCACATGCCCTTGCAGAAGCTCTGGATGTCTTCTGATTCGTGTCCTTTTTCCACACACACACACACACACACACACAATCACACCCATACAGAATCTTTGGAGTGGGTTTGAATTCATATACTTTTTACACACGCACACACACATACACACACCCTTGCAGAATCTCTGGAGGACTTCTGTTCGTGTACTTCTTAGATACTCACACCCTCATACCCTTGCAGGTTCTCTGCAGGACTTCTGACTTCGTCTCATTTTTACACACACACACTCACACTCACACACTCACACTGAAAACCTTGCCGAATCTCTGGAGGGCTTCTGAATCCATGTACTTTTTACAAACACACACACACACACTCACACCCTTGCCAAATCTCTACAGGGCTTCTGATTTCAAGTCCTTTTTACATATACACATACATTCACACCCATTGCAGAATCTCCGGAGGGATTCTGATGTCGTGTACTTTTTACAACCACCCAACACACACACACACCCTTGCAGAACATCTGGAGGGATTCTGACGTCGTGTCCTTTTTACACATACACACACACACACACTCTCTCTCTCTCAAATTCAGACCCTTTCAAAATCTCTAGAGGGTTTCTGACTTCGTGTTCTTTTTACACACACACACACTCACATTCACACACATACCCTTGCAGAAGCTCTGCATGTCTTCTGAAACGTGTCCTTTTTCCACACACACACACACACACACACACACACACACACACACACAATCAAAGCCATGTAGAATCTGTCGACTGGGTTTGAATTCATGTCCTTTTTATACACGCACACACACATACACACACCCGTGCAAAATCTCTGGAAGGCTTCTGAAGTCCTCTCCGTTTAACATACACACCACACACTCACACTCTTGCAGAATCTCTGGAAGGCTTCTGACGTAGTGTTCTTTTTACACACACATATCCTTGCATAATATCTGCAGGGCTTCTGACATCGTGTCCTTTTTACACACACACACACACTCACATTCACATTCACACACATACCCTTGCAGAAACTCTGGATGTCTTCTGCTTTGTGTCCTTTTTCCACAAACACACACACACACAATCACACCCATGCAGAATCTTTGGAGTGGGTTTGAATTCATGTCCTTTTTACACACGCACACACACATACACACACCCTTGCAGAATCTCTGGAAGGCTTCTGAAATCCTGTCCTTTTAACATACACACGACACACTCACACTCTTGCAGAATCTCTGGAGGGCTTCTGACGTACTGTTCTTTTTACACACACACATCGTTGCATAATATCTGCACGGCTTCTGACTTCGTGTCCTTTTTACACACACACACACACACACACACACACTCACACACATGCCCTTGCAGCAGCTCTGGATGTCTGCAGATTCGTGTCCTTTTTCCACACACACACAAACACACACACACACAATCACACCCATGCAGAATCTTTGGAGTGGGTTTGAATTCATGACCTTTTTACACACGCACACACACATACACACACCCTTGCAGAATCTCTGGAGGACTTCTGTTCGTGTACTTCTTAGACACTCACACCCTCATACCCTTGCAGGTTCTCTGCAGGACTTCTGACTTCGTCTCATTTTTACACACACACACTCACACTGGCACACTCACACTCATAACCTTGCCGAATCTCTGGAGGGCTTCTGAATCCATGTTCTTTTTACACACACACACACACACACACACACACACACACACTCACACCCTTGCCACATCTCTACAGGGCTTCTGATTTCAAGTCCTTTTTACATATACACATACATTCACACCCATTGCAGAATCTCCGGAGGGATTCTGATGTCGTGTACTTTTTACACCCACCCAACACACACACACACCCTTGCAGAACATCTGGAGGGATTCTGACTTCGTGTCCTATTTACACATACACACACACACACTCTCTCTCTCAAATTCAGACCCTTTCAAAATCTCTAGAGGGTTTCTGACTTCGTGTCCTTTTTACACACACACAAACTCACATTCACACACATACACTTGCAGAAGCTCTGCATGTCTTCTTAAACATGTCCTTTTTCCAAACACACACACACACAATCACAGCCATGTAGAATCTTTGGACTGGGTTTGAATTCATGTTCTTTTTATACACACACACACACATACACACACCCTTGCAGAATCTCTGGAAGGCTTCTGAAGTCCTGTCCTTTTAACATACACACCACACACTCACACTCTTGCAGAATCTCTGGAAGGCTTCTGACGTAGTGTTCTTTTTCCACACACATATCCTTGCATAATATCTGCAGGGCTTCTGACTTCGTGTCCTTTTTACACAAACACACACACTGACATTCACACACATACCCTTGCAGAAGCTCTGCATGTCTTCTGAAACGTGTCCTTTTTCCACACACACACACACACACACACACACACACACAATCACAGCTATGTAGAATCTTTGGACTGGGTTTGAATTCATGTCCTTTTTATACACGCACACACACATACACACACCCTTGAAGAATCTCTGGAAGGCTTCTGAAGTCCTGTCCTTTTAACATACACACCACACACTCACACTCTTGCAGAATCTCTGGAAGGACTCTGACGTAGTGTTCTTTTTACACACACATATCCTTGCATAATATCTGCAGGGCATCTGACTTCGTGTCCTTTTTACACAAACACACACACTGACATTCACACACATACCCTTGCAGAAGCTCTGCATGTCTTCTGAAACGTGTCCTTTTTCCACACACACACACACACACACAATCACAGGTATGTAGAATCTTTGGACTGGGTTTGAATTCATGTTCTTTTTATACACGCACACACACATACACACACCCTTGCAGAATCTCTGGAAGGCTTCTGAAGTCCTGTCCTTTTAACATACACACCACACACTCACACTCTTGCAGAATCTCTGGAAGGCTTCTGACGTAGTGTTCTTTTTACACACACATATCCTTGCATAATATCTGCAGGGCATCTGAATTCGTGTCCTTTTTACACAACACACACACACACACACACACTCACATTCACACACATACCCTTGCAGAAGCTCTGGATGTTTTCTGATTCGTGTCCTTTTTCCACACACACACACACACACACACACAATCACAGCGATGTAGAATCTTTGGAGTGGGTTTGAATTCATGTCCTTTTAACACATGCACACACACATACACACACTCTTGCAGAAACCCTGGAGGGCTTCTGACGTAGTGTTCTTTTTACACACACATATCCTTGCATAATATCTGCAGGGCATCTGACTTCGTGTCCTTTTTACACAAACACACACACTGACATTCACACACATACCCTTGCAGAAGCTCTGCATGTCTTCTGAAACGTGTCCTTTTTCCACACACACAGACACACACACACAATCACAGCTATGTAGAATCTTTGGACTGGGTTTGAATTCATGTCCTTTTTATACACGCACACACACATACACACACCCTTGCAGAATCTCAGGAAGGCTTCTGAAGTCCTGTCCTTTTAACATACACACCACACACTCACACTCTTGCAGAATCTCTGGGAGGCTTCTGACGTAGTGTTCTTTTTACACACACATATCCTTGCATAATATCTGCAGGGCATCTGACTTCGTGTCTTTTTACACACACACACACACACACACTCACATTCACACACATACCCTTGCAGAAGCTCTGGATGTTTTCTGATTCGTGTCCTTTTTCCACACACACACACACACACACACACACACACACACACACAATCAAGTGATGTAGAATCTTTGGAGTGGGTTTGAATTCATGTCCTTTTTACACACGCACACACACATACACACACTCTTGCAGAAACCCTGGAGGGCTTCTGACGTAGTGTTCTTTTTACACACACACATCCTTGCATAATATCTGCAGGGCTTCTGACTTCGTGTCCTTTTTACACACACACACACTCACATTCACACACATACCCTTGCAGTAGCTCGGGATGTCTTCAGCTTCGTGTCCTTTTTCCACAAACACACACACACACACACAATCACACCCATGCAGAATATTTGGAGTGGGTTTGAATTCATGTCCTATTTACACATGCACACACACATACACACACTCTTGCAGAAACTTGGAGGGCTTCTGACATAGTGTTCTTTTTACACACACACACCCTTGCATAATATCTGCAGGGCTTCTGACTTCGTGTCCTTTACACACACACACACACACTCACGCACATGCCCTTGCAGAAGCTCTGGATGTCTTCTGATTCGTGTCCTTTTTCCACACACACACACACACACACACAATCACACCCATACAGAATCTTTGGAGTGGGTTTGAATTCATATACTTTTTACACACGCACACACACATACACACACCCTTGCAGAATCTCTGGAGGACTTCTGTTCGTGTACTTCTTAGATTCTCACACCCTCATACCCTTGCAGGTTCTCTGCAGGACTTCTGACTTCGTCTCATTTTTACACACACACACTCACACTCACACACTCACACTGAAAACCTTGCCGAATCTCTGGAGGGCTTCTGAATCCATGTACTTTTTACAAACACACACACACACACTCACACCCTTGCCAAATCTCTACAGGGCTTCTGATTTCAAGTCCTTTTTACATATACACATACATTCACACCCATTGCAGAATCTCCGGAGGGATTCTGATGTCGTGTACTTTTTACAACCACCCAACACACACACACACCCTTGCAGAACATCTGGAGGGATTCTGACGTCGTGTCCTTTTTACACATACACACACACACACACACTCTCTCTCTCAAATTCAGACCCTTTCAAAATCTCTAGAGGGTTTCTGACTTCGTGTCCTTTTTACACACACACACACTCACATTCACACACATACCCTTGCAGAAGCTCTGCATGTCTTCTGAAACGTGTCCTTTTTCCACACACACACACACACACACACACACACACACACACAATCAAAGCCATGTAGAATCTGTCGACTGGGTTTGAATTCATGTCCTTTTTATACATGCACACACACATACACACACCCTTGCAGAATCTCTGGAAGGCTTCTGAAGTCCTGTCCGTTTAACATACACACCACACACTCACACTCTTGCAGAATCTCTGGAAGGCTTCTGACATAGTGTTCTTTTTACACACACATATCCTTGCATAATATCTGCAGGGCTTCTGACATCGTGTCCTTTTTACACACACACACACACTCACATTCACATTCACACACATACCCTTGCAGAAACTCTGGATGTCTTCTGCTTTGTGTCCTTTTTCCACAAACAAACACACACACAATCACACCCATGCAGAATCTTTGGAGTGGGTTTGAATTCATGTCCTTTTTACACACGCACACACACATACACACACCCTTGCAGAATCTCTGGAAGGCTTCTGAAATCCTGTCCTTTTAACATACACACGACACACTCACACTCTTGCAGAATCTCTGGAAGGCTTCTGAAATCCTGTCCTTTTAACATACACACGACACACTCACACTCTTGCAGAATATCTGGAGGGCTTCTGACGTACTGTTCTTTTTACACACACACATCGTTGCATAATATCTGCACGGCTAATGACTTCGTGTCCTTTTTACACACACACACACACACACACACACTCACACACATGCCCTTGCAGCAGCTCTGGATGTCTGCAGATTCGTGTCCTTTTTCCACACACACACAAACACACACACACACAATCACACCCATGCAGAATCTTTGGAGTGGGTTTGAATTCATGACCTTTTTACACACGCACACACACATACACACACCCTTGCAGAATCTCTGGAGGACTTCTGTTCGTGTACTTCTTAGACACTCACACCCTCATACCCTTGCAGGTTCTCTGCAGGACTTCTGACTTCGTCTCATTTTTACACACACACACTCACATTGGCACACTCACACTCATAACCTTGCCGAATCTCTGGAGGGCTTCTGAATCCATGTCCTTTTTACACACACACACACACACACACACACTCACACCCTTGCCACATCTCTACAGGGCTTCTGATTTCAAGTCCTTTTTACATATACACATACATTCACACCCATTGCAGAATCTCCGGAGGGATTCTGATGTCGTGTACTTTTTACACCCACCCAACACACACACACACCCTTGCAGAACATCTTGAGGGATTCTGACTTCGTGTCCTATTTACACAGACACACACACACACTCTCTCTCTCAAATTCAGACCCTTTCAAAATCTCTAGAGGGTTTCTGACTTCGTGTCCTTTTTACACACACACAAACTCACATTCACACACATACACTTGCAGAAGCTCTGCATGTCTTCTTAAACATGTCCTTTTTCCAAACACACACACACACAATCACAGCCATGTAGAATCTTTGGACTGGGTTTGAATTCATGTTCTTTTTATACACACACACACACATACACACACCCTTGCAGAATCTCTGGAAGGCTTCTGAAGTCCTGTCCTTTTAACATACACACCACACACTCACACTCTTGCAGAATCTCTGGAAGGCTTCTGACGTAGTGTTCTTTTTCCACACACATATCCTTGCATAATATCTGCAGGGCTTCTGACTTCGTGTCCTTTTTACACAAACACACACACTGACATTCACACACATACCCTTGCAGAAGCTCTGCATGTCTTCTGAAACGTGTCCTTTTTCCACACACACACACACACACACACACACAATCACAGCTATGTAGAATCTTTGGACTGGGTTTGAATTCATGTCCTTTTTATACACGCACACACACATACACACACCCTTGAAGAATCTCTGGAAGGCTTCTGAAGTCCTGTCCTTTTAACATACACACCACACACTCACACTCTTGCAGAATCTCTGGAAGGACTCTGACGTAGTGTTCTTTTTACACACACATATCCTTGCATAATATCTGCAGGGCATCTGACTTCGTGTCCTTTTTACACAAACACACACACTGACATTCACACACATACCCTTGCAGAAGCTCTGCATGTCTTCTGAAACGTGTCCTTTTTCCACACACACACACACACACACAATCACAGGTATGTAGAATCTTTGGACTGGGTTTGAATTCATGTTCTTTTTATACACGCACACACACATACACACACCCTTGCAGAATCTCTGGAAGGCTTCTGAAGTCCTGTCCTTTTAACATACACACCACACACTCACACTATTGCAGAATCTCTGGAAGGCTTCTGACGTAGTGTTCTTTTTACACACACATATCCTTGCATAATATCTGCAGGGCATCTGAATTCGTGTCCTTTTTACACACACACACACACACACACACACTCACATTCACACACATACCCTTGCAGAAGCTCTGGATGTTTTCTGATTCGTGTCCTTTTTCCACACACACACACACACACACAATCACAGCGATGTAGAATCTTTGGAGTGGGTTTGAATTCATGTCCTTTTAACACATGCACACACACATACACACACTCTTGCAGAAACCCTGGAGGGCTTCTGACGTAGTGTTCTTTTTACACACACATATCCTTGCATAATATCTGCAGGGCATCTGACTTCGTGTCCTTTTTACACAAACACACACACTGACATTCACACACATACCCTTGCAGAAGCTCTGCATGTCTTCTGAAACGTGTCCTTTTTCCACACACACAGACACACACACACAATCACAGCTATGTAGAATCTTTGGACTGGGTTTGAATTCATGTCCTTTTTATACACGCACACACACATACACACACCCTTGCAGAATCTCAGGAAGGCTTCTGAAGTCCTGTCCTTTTAACATACACACCACACACTCACACTCTTGCAGAATCTCTGGAAGGCTTCTGACGTAGTGTTCTTTTTACACACACATATCCTTGCATAATATCTGCAGGGCATCTGACTTCGTGTCTTTTTACACACACACACACACACACACTCACATTCACACACATACCCTTGCAGAAGCTCTGGATGTTTTCTGATTCGTGTCCTTTTTCCACACACACACACACACACACAATCACAGCGATGTAGAATCTTTGGAGTGGGTTTGAATTCATGTCCTTTTAACACATGCACACACACATACACACACTCTTGCAGAAACCCTGGAGGGCTTCTGACGTAGTGTTCTTTTTACACACACATATCCTTGCATAATATCTGCAGGGCATCTGACTTCGTGTCCTTTTTACACAAACACACACACTGACATTCACACACATACCCTTGCAGAAGCTCTGCATGTCTTCTGAAACGTGTCCTTTTTCCACACACACAGACACACACACACAATCACAGCTATGTAGAATCTTTGGACTGGGTTTGAATTCATGTCCTTTTTATACACGAACACACACATACAAACACCCTTGCAGAATCTCTGGAAGGCTTCTGAAGTCCTGTCCTTTTAACATACACACCACACACTCACACTCTTGCAGAATCTCTGGAAGGCTTCTGACGTAGTGTTCTTTTTACACACACATATCCTTGCATAATATCTGCAGGGCATCTGACTTCGTGTCCTTTTTACACACACACACACACACACACTCACATTCACACACATACCCTTGCAGAAGCTCTGGATGTTTTCTGATTCGTGTCCTTTTTCCACACACACACACACACACACACACACACGCACAATCACAATGATGTAGAATCTTTGGAGTGGGTTTGAATTCATGTCCTTTTTACACACGCACACACACATACACACACTCTTGCAGAAACCCTGGAGGGCTTCTGACGTAGTGTTCTTTTTACACACACACATCCTTGCATAATATCTGCAGGGCTTCTGACTTCGTGTCCTTTTTACACACACACACACTCACATTCACACACATACCCTTGCAGTAGCTCGGGATGTCTTCAGCTTCGTGTCCTTTTTCCACAAACACACACACACAATCACACCCATGCAGAATATTTGGAGTGGGTTTGAATTCATGTCCTATTTACACATGCACACACACATACACACACTCTTGCAGAAACTTGGAGGGCTTCTGACGTAGTGTTCTTTTTACACACACACACCCTTGCATAATATCTGCAGGGCTTCTGACTTCGTGTCCTTTACACACACACACACACACTCACGCACATGCCCTTGCAGAAGCTCTGGATGTCTTCTGATTCGTGTCCTTTTTCCACACACACACACACACAATCACACCCATACAGAATCTTTGGAGTGGGTTTGAATTCATATACTTTTTACACACGCACACACACATACACACACCCTTGCAGAATCTCTGGAGGACTTCTGTTCGTGTACTTCTTAGATACTCACACCCTCATACCCTTGCAGGTTCTCTGCAGGACTTCTGACTTCGTCTCATTTTTACACACACACACTCACACTCACACACTCACACTGAAAACCTTGTCGAATCTCTGGAGGGCTTCTGAATCCATGTACTTTTTACAAACACACACACACACACTCACACCCTTGCCAAATCTCTACAGGGCTTCTGATTTCAAGTCCTTTTTACATATACACATACATTCACACCCATTGCAGAATCTCCGGAGGGATTCTGATGTCGTGTACTTTTTACAACCACCCAACACACACACACACCCTTGCAGAACATCTGGAGGGATTCTGACGTCGTGTCCTTTTTACACATACACACACACACACACACACTCTCTCTCTCAAATTCAGAACCTTTCAAAATCTCTAGAGGGTTTCTGACTTCGTGTCCTTTTTACACACACACACACTCACATTCACACACATACCCTTGCAGAAGCTCTGCATGTCTTCTGAAACGTGTCCTTTTTCCACACACACACACACACACACACACACACACACACACACACACAATCAAAGCCATGTAGAATCTGTCGACTGGGTTTGAATTCATGTCCTTTTTATACACGCACACACACATACACACACCCTTGCAGAATCTCTGGAAGGCTTCTGAAGTCCTGTCCGTTTAACATACACACCACACACTCACACTCTTGCAGAATCTCTGGAAGGCTTCTGACGTAGTGTTCTTTTTACACACACATATCCTTGCATAATATCTGCAGGGCTTCTGACATCGTGTCCTTTTTACACACACACACACACTCACATTCACATTCACACACATACCCTTGCAGAAACTCTGGATGTCTTCTGCTTTGTGTCCTTTTTCCACAAACACACACACACACAATCACACCCATGCAGAATCTTTGGAGTGGGTTTGAATTCATGTCCTTTTTACACACGCACACACACATACACACACCCTTGCAGAATCTCTGGAAGGCTTCTGAAATCCTGTCCTTTTAACATACACACGACACACTCACACTCTTGCAGAATCTCTGGAGGGCTTCTGACGTACTGTTCTTTTTACACACACACATCGTTGCATAATATCTGCACGGCTTCTGACTTCGTGTCCTTTTTACACACACACACACACACACACACACACTCACACACATGCCCTTGCAGCAGCTCTGGATGTCTGCAGATTCGTGTCCTTTTTCCACACACACACAAACACACACACACACAATCACACCCATGCAGAATCTTTGGAGTGGGTTTGAATTCATGACCTTTTTACACACGCACACACACATACACACACCCTTGCAGAATCTCTGGAGGACTTCTGTTCGTGTACTTCTTAGACACTCACACCCTCATACCCTTGCAGGTTCTCTGCAGGACTTCTGACTTCGTCTCATTTTTACACACACACACTCACACTGGCACACTCACACTCATAACCTTGCCGAATCTCTGGAGGGCTTCTGAATCAATGTCCTTTTTACACACACACACACACACACACACACACACACTCACACCCTTGCCACATCTCTACAGGGCTTCTGATTTCAAGTCCTTTTTACATATACACATACATTCACACCCATTGCAGAATCTCCGGAGGGATTCTGATGTCGTGTACTTTTTACACCCACCCAACACACACACACACCCTTGCAGAACATCTGGAGGGATTCTGACTTCGTGTCCTATTTACACAGACACACACACACACTCTCTCTCTCAAATTCAGACCCTTTCAAAATCTCTAGAGGGTTTCTGACTTCGTGTCCTTTTTACACACACACAAACTCACATTCACACACATACACTTGCAGAAGCTCTGCATGTCTTCTGAAACATGTGCTTTTTCCAAACACACACACACACACAATCACAGCCATGTAGAATCTTTGGACTGGGTTTGAATTCATGTTCTTTTTATACACACACACACACATACACACACCCTTGCAGAATCTCTGGAAGGCTTCTGAAGTCCTGTCCTTTTAACATACACACCACACACTCACACTCTTGCAGAATCTCTGGAAGGCTTCTGACGTAGTGTTCTTTTTCCACACACATATCCTTGCATAATATCTGCAGGGCTTCTGACTTCGTGTCCTTTTTACACAAACACACACACTGACATTCGCACACATACCCTTGCAGAAGCTCTGCATGTCTTCTGAAACGTGTCCTTTTTCCACACACACACACACACACACACAATCACAGCTATGTAGAATCTTTGGACTGGGTTTGAATTCATGTCCTTTTTATACACGCACACACACATACACACACCCTTGAAGAATCTCTGGAAGGCTTCTGAAGTCCTGTCCTTTTAACATACACACCACACACTCACACTCTTGCAGAATCTCTGGAAGGACTCTGACGTAGTGTTCTTTTTACACACACATATCCTTGCATAATATCTGCAGGGCATCTGACTTCGTGTCCTTTTTACACAAACTCACACACTGACATTCACACACATACCCTTGCAGAAGCTCTGCATGTCTTCTGAAACGTGTCCTTTTTCCACACACACACACACACACACAATCACAGGTATGTAGAATCTTTGGACTGGGTTTGAATTCATGTCCTTTTTATACACGCACACACACATACACACACCCTTGCAGAATCTCTGGAAGGCTTCTGAAGTCCTGTCCTTTTAACATACACACCACACACTCACACTCTTGCAGAATCTCTGGAAGGCTTCTGACGTAGTGTTCTTTTTACACACACATATCCTTGCATAATATCTGCAGGGCATCTGAATTCGTGTCCTTTTTACACACACACACACACACACACACACACACTCACATTCACACACATACCCTTGCAGAAGCTCTGGATGTTTTCTGATTCGTGTCCTTTTTCCACACACACACACACACACACACACACAATCACAGCGATGTAGAATCTTTGGAGTGGGTTTGAATTCATGTCCTTTTTACACACGCACACACACATACACACACTCTTGCAGAAACCCTGGAGGGCTTCTGACGTAGTGTTCTTTTTACACACACATATCCTTGCATAATATCTGCAGGGCATCTGACTTCGTGTCCTTTTTACACAAACACACACACTGACATTCACACACATACCCTTGCAGAAGCTCTGCATGTCTTCTGAAACGTGTCCTTTTTCCACACACACAGACACACACACACACAATCACAGCTATGTAGAATCTTTGGACTGGGTTTGAATTCATGTCCTTTTTATACACGCACACACACATACACACACCCTTGCAGAATCTCAGGAAGGCTTCTGAAGTCCTGTCCTTTTAACATACACACCACACACTCACACTCTTGCAGAATCTCTGGAAGGCTTCTGACGTAGTGTTCTTTTTACACACACATATCCTTGCATAATATCTGCAGGGCATCTGACTTCGTGTCTTTTTACACACACACACACACACACACACTCACATTCACACACATACCCTTGCAGAAGCTCTGGATGTTTTCTGATTCGTGTCCTTTTTCCACACACACACACACACACACACACAATCACAGTGATGTAGAATCTTTGGAGTGGGTTTGAATTCATGTCCTTTTTACACACGCACACACACATACACACACTCTTGCAGAAACCCTGGAGGGCTTCTGACGTAGTGTTCTTTTTACACACACACATCCTTGCATAATATCTGCAGGGCTTCTGACTTCGTGTCCTTTTTACACACACACACAATCACATTCACACACATACCCTTGCAGTAGCTCGGGATGTCTTCAGCTTCGCGTCCTTTTTCCACAAACACACACACACACACACAATCACACCCATGCAGAATATTTGGAGTGGGTTTGAATTCATGTCCTATTTACACATGCACACACACATACACACACTCTTGCAGAAACTTGGAGGGCTTCTGACGTAGTGTTCTTTTTACACACACACACCCTTGCATAATATCTGCAGGGCTTCTGACTTCGTGTCCTTTACACACACACACACACACACTCACACTCACGCACATACCCTTGCAGAAGCTCTGGATGTCTTCTGATTCGTGTCCTTTTTCCACACACACACACACACACACACAATCACACCCATACAGAATCTTTGGAGTGGGTTTGAATTCATATACTTTTTACACACGCACACACACATACACACACCCTTGCAGAATCTCTGGAGGACTTCTGTTCGTGTACTTCTTAGATACTCACACCCTCATACCGTTGCAGGTTCTTTGCAGGACTTCTGACTTCGTCTCATTTTTACACACACACACTCACACTCACACACTCACACTGAAAACCTTGCCGAATCTCTGGAGGGCTTCTGAATCCATGTACTTTTTACAAACACACACACACACACTCACACCCTTGCCAAATCTCTACAGGGCTTCTGATTTCAAGTCCTTTTTACATATACACATACATTCACACCCATTGCAGAATCTCCGGAGGGATTCTGATGTCGTGTACTTTTTACAACCACCCAACACACACACACACCCTTGCAGAACATCTGGAGGGATTCTGACGTCGTGTCCTTTTTACACATACACACACACACACACACTCTCTCTCTCAAATTCAGACCCTTTCAAAATCTCTAGAGGGTTTCTGACTTCGTGTCCTTTTTACACACACACACACTCACATTCACACACATACCCTTGCAGAAGATCTGCATGTCTTCTGAAACGTGTCCTTTTTCCACACACACACACACACACACACACACACACAATCAAAGCCATGTAGAATCTGTCGACTGGGTTTGAATTCATGTCCTTTTTATACACGCACACACACATACACACACCCTTGCAGAATCTCTGGAAGGCTTCTGAAGTCCTGTCCGTTTAACATACACACCACACACTCACACTCTTGCAGAATCTCTGGAAGGCTTCTGACGTAGTGTTCTTTTTACACACACATATCCTTGCATAATATCTGCAGGGCTTCTGACATCGTGTCCTTTTTACACACACACACACACTCACATTCACATTCACACACATACCCTTGCAGAAACTCTGGATGTCTTCTGCTTTGTGTCCTTTTTCCACAAACAAACACACACACAATCACACCCATGCAGAATCTTTGGAGTGGGTTTGAATTCATGTCCTTTTTACACACGCACACACACATACACACACCCTTGCAGAATCTCTGGAAGGCTTCTGAAATCCTGTCCTTTTAACATACACACGACACACTCACACTCTTGCAGAATATCTGGAGGGCTTCTGACGTACTGTTCTTTTTACACACACACATCGTTGCATAATATCTGCACGGCTAATGACTTCGTGTCCTTTTTACACACAGACACACACACACACACACTCACACACATGCCCTTGCAGCAGCTCTGGATGTCTGCAGATTCGTGTCCTTTTTCCACACACACACAAACACACACACACACAATCACACCCATGCAGAATCTTTGGAGTGGGTTTGAATTCATGACCTTTTTACACACGCACACACACATACACACACCCTTGCAGAATCTCTGGAGGACTTCTGTTCGTGTACTTCTTAGACACTCACACCCTCATACCCTTGCAGGTTCTCTGCAGGACTTCTGACTTCGTCTCATTTTTACACACACACACTCACACTGGCACACTCACACTCATAACCTTGCCGAATCTCTGGAGGGCTTCTGAATCCATGTCCTTTTTACACACACACACACACACACACTCACACCCTTGCCAAATCTCTACAGGGCTTCTGATTTCAAGTCCTTTTTACATATACACATACATTCACACCCATTGCAGAATCTCCGGAGGGATTCTGATGTCGTGTACTTTTTACACCCACCCAACACACACACACACCCTTGCAGAACATCTGGAGGGATTCTGACTTCGTGTCCTATTTACACAGACACACACACACACTCTCTCTCTCAAATTCAGACCCTTTCAAAATCTCTAGAGGGTTTCTGACTTCGTGTCCTTTTTACACACACACAAACTCACATTCACACACATACACTTGCAGAAGCTCTGCATGTCTTCTTAAACATGTCCTTTTTCCAAACACACACACACACAATCACAGCCATGTAGAATCTTTGGACTGGGTTTGAATTCATGTTCTTTTTATACATACACACACACATACACACACCCTTGCAGAATCTCTGGAAGGCTTCTGAAGTCCTGTCCTTTTAACATACACACCACACACTCACACTCTTGCAGAATCTCTGGAAGGCTTCTGACGTAGTGTTCTTTTTCCACACACATATCCTTGCATAATATCTGCAGGGCTTCTGACTTCGTGTCCTTTTTACACAAACACACACACTGACATTCACACACATACCCTTGCAGAAGCTCTGCATGTCTTCTGAAACGTGTCCTTTTTCCACACACACACACACACACACAATCACAGCTATGTAGAATCTTTGGACTGGGTTTGAATTCATGTCCTTTTTATACACGCACACACACATACACACACCCTTGAAGAATCTCTGGAAGGCTTCTGAAGTCCTGTCCTTTTAACATACACACCACACACTCACACTCTTGCAGAATCTCTGGAAGGACTCTGACGTAGTGTTCTTTTTACACACACATATCCTTGCATAATATCTGCAGGGCATCTGACTTCGTGTCCTTTTTACACAAACACACACACTGACATTCACACACATACCCTTGCAGAAGCTCTGCATGTCTTCTGAAACGTGTCCTTTTTCCACACACACACACACACACACACACACAATCACAGGTATGTAGAATCTTTGGACTGGGTTTGAATTCATGTCCTTTTTATACACGCACACACACATACACACACCCTTGCAGAATCTCTGGAAGGCTTCTGAAGTCCTGTCCTTTTAACATACACACCACACACTCACACTCTTGCAGAATCTCTGGAAGGCTTCTGACGTAGTGTTCTTTTTACACACACATATCCTTGCATAATATCTGCAGGGCATCTGAATTCGTGTCCTTTTTACACACACACACACACACACACACTCACATTCACACACATACCCTTGCAGAAGCTCTGGATGTTTTCTGATTCGTGTCCTTTTTCCACACACACTCACACACACACACAATCACAGCGATGTAGAATCTTTGGAGTGGGTTTGAATTCATGTCCTTTTTACACACGCACACACACATACACACACTCTTGCAGAAACCCTGGAGGGCTTCTGACGTAGTGTTCTTTTTACACACACATATCCTTGCATAATATCTGCAGGGCATCTGACTTCGTGTCCTTTTTACACAAACACACACACTGACATTCACACACATACCCTTGCAGAAGCTCTGCATGTCTTCTGAAACGTGTCCTTTTTCCACACACACACACACACACACACACACACACACACACACAATCACAGCTATGTAGAATCTTTGGACTGGGTTTGAATTCATGTCCTTTTTATACACGCACACACACATACACACACCCTTGCAGAATCTCTGGAAGGCTTCTGAAGTCCTGTCCTTTTAACATACACACCACACACTCACACTCTTGCAGAATCTCTGGAAGGCTTCTGACGTAGTGTTCTTTTTACACACACATATCCTTGCATAATATCTGCAGGGCATCTGACTTCGTGTCTTTTTACACACACACACACACACACACTCACATTCACACACATACCCTTGCAGAAGCTCTGGATGTTTTCTGATTCGTGTCCTTTTTCCACACACACACACACACACACACACACACACACACACACAATCACAGTGATGTAGAATCTTTGGAGTGGGTTTGAATTCATGTCCTTTTTACATACGCACACACACATACACACACTCTTGCAGAAACACTGGAGGGCTTCTGACGTAGTGTTCTTTTTACACACACACATCCTTGCATAATATCTGCAGGGCTTCTGACTTCGTGTCCTTTTTACACACACACACACTCACATTCACACACATACCCTTGCAGTAGCTCGGGATGTCTTCAGCTTCGTGTCCTTTTTCCACACACACACACACACACACACAATCACACCCATGCAGAATATTTGGAGTGGATTTGAATTCATGTCCTATTTACACATGCACACACACATACACACACTCTTGCAGAAACTTGGAGGGCTTCTGACGTAGTGTTCTTTTTACACTCACACACCCTTGCATAATATCTGCAGGGCTTCTGACTTCGTGTCCTTTACACACACACACACACACACACTCACACTCACGCACATACCCTTGCAGAAGCTCTGGATGTCTTCTGATTCGTGTCCTTTTTCCACACACACACACACACACACACACAATCACACCCATACAGAATCTTTGGAGTGGGTTTGAATTCATATACTTTTTACACACGCACACACACATACACACACCCTTGCAGAATCTCTGGAGGACTTCTGTTCGTGTACTTCTTAGATACTCACACCCTCATACCCTTGCAGGTTCTCTGCAGGACTTCTGACTTCGTCTCATTTTTACACACACAAACTCACACTGGCACACTCACACTCATAACCTTGCCGAATCTCTGGAGGGCTTCTGAATCAATGTCCTTTTTACACACACACACACACACACACTCACACCCTTGCCACATCTCTACAGGGCTTCTGATTTCAAGTCCTTTTTACATATACACATACATTCACACCCATTGCAGAATCTCCGGAGGGATTCTGATGTCGTGTACTTTTTACACCCACCCAACACACACACACACCCTTGCAGAACATCTGGAGGGATTCTGACTTCGTTTCCTATTTACACATACACACACACACACTGTCTCTCTCAAATTCAGACCCTTTCAAAATCTCTAGAGGGTTTCTGACTTCGTGTCCTTTTTACACACACACAAACTCACATTCACACACATACACTTGCAGAAGCTCTGCATGTCTTCTTAAACATGTCCTTTTTCCAAACACACACACACACAATCACAGCCATGTAGAATCTTTGGACTGTGTTTGAATTCATGTTCTTTTTATACACACACACACACATACACACACCCTTGCAGAATCTCTGGAAGGCTTCTGAAGTCCTGTCCTTTTAACATACACACCACACACTCACACTCTTGCAGAATCTCTGGAAGGGTTCTGACGTAGTGTTCTTTTCCCACACACATATCCTTGCATAATATCTGCAGGGCTTCTGACTTCGTGTCCTTTTTACACAAACACACACACTGACATTCACACACATACCCTTGCAGAAGCTCTGCATGTCTTCTGAAACGTGTCCTTTTTCCACACACACACACACACACACACAATCACAGCTATGTAGAATCTTTGGACTGGGTTTGAATTCATGTCCTTTTTATACACGCACACACACATACACACACCCTTGAAGAATCTCTGGAAGGCTTCTGAAGTCCTGTCCTTTTAACATACACACCACACACTCACACTCTTGCAGAATCTCTGGAAGGACTCTGACGTAGTGTTCTTTTTACACACACATATCCTTGCATAATATCTGCAGGGCATCTGACTTCGTGTCCTTTTTACACAAACACACACACTGACATTCACACACATACCCTTGCAGAAGCTCTGCATGTCTTCTGAAACGTGTCCTTTTTCCACACACACACACACACACACACACAATCACAGGTATGTAGAATCTTTGGACTGGGTTTGAATTCATGTCCTTTTTATACACGCACACACACATACACACACCCTTGCAGAATCTCTGGAAGGCTTCTGAAGTCCTGTCCTTTTAACATACACACCACACACTCACACTCTTGCAGAATCTCTGGAAGGCTTCTGACGTAGTGTTCTTTTTACACACACATATCCTTGCATAATATCTGCAGGGCATCTGACTTCGTGTCCTTTTTACACACACACACACACACACACTCACATTCACACACATACCCTTGCAGAAGCTCTGGATGTTTTCTGATTCGTGTCCTTTTTCCACACACACACACACACACACAATCAAAGCGATGTAGAATCTTTGGAGTGTTTTTGAATTCATGTCCTTTTTACACACGCACACACACATACACACACTCTTGCAGAAACCCTGGAGGGCTTCTGACGTAGTGTTCTTTTTACACACACACATCCTTGCTTAATATCTGCAGGGCTTCTGACTTCGTGTCCTTTTTACACACACACACACTCACATTCACACACATACCCTTGCAGTAGCTCGGGATGTCTTCTGCTTCGTGTCCTTTTTCCACAAACACACACACACACACAATCACACACATGCAGAATATTTGGAGTGGGTTTGAATTCATGTCCTTTTTACACATGCACACACACATACACACACTCTTGCAGAAAATTGGAGGGCTTCTGACGTAGTGTTCTTTTTACACACACACACCCTTGCATAATATCTGCAGGGCTTCTGACTTCGTGTACTTTACACACACACACACACACTCACACTCACGCACATGCCCTTGCAGAAGCTCTGGATGTCTTCTGATTCGTGTCCTTTTTCCACACACACACACACACACAATCACACCCATACAGAATCTTTGGAGTGGGTTTGAATTCATATACTTTTTACACACGCACACACACATACACACACCCTTGCAGAATCTCTGGAGGACTTCTGTTCGTGTACTTCTTAGATACTCACACCCTCATACCCTTGCAGGTTCTCTGCAGGACTTCTGACTTCGTCTCATTTTTACACACACACAATCACACACTCACACTGAAAACCTTGCCGAATCTCTGGAGGGATTCTGAATCCATGTACTTTTTACAAACACACACACACACACTCACACCCTTGCCAAATCTCTACAGGGCTTCTGATTTCAAGTCCTTTTTACATATACACATACATTCACACCCATTGCAGAATCTCCGGAGGGATTCTGATGTCGTGTACTTTTTAAAACCACCCAACACACACACACACCCTTGCAGAACATCTGGAGGGATTCTGACTTCGTGTCCTTTTTACACATACACACACACACACACACTCTCTCTCTCTCAAATTCAGACCCTTTCAAAATCTCTAGAGGGTTTCTGACTTCGTGTCCTTTTTACACACACACACACTCACATTCACACATATACCCTTGCAGAAGCTCTGCATGTCTTCTGAAACGTGTCCTTTTTCCACACACACGCACACACACACACACACACACACACACACAATCAAAGCCATGTAGAATCTGTCGACTGGGTTTGAATTCATGTCCTTTTTATACACGCACACACACATACACACACCCTTGCAGAATCTCTGGAAGGCTTCTGAAGTCCTGTCCTTTTAACATACACACCACACACTCACACTCTTGCAGAATCTCTGGAAGGCTTCTGACGTAGTGTTCTTTTTACACACACATATCCTTGCATAATATCTGCAGGGCTTCTGACTTCGTTTCTTTTTTACACACACACACACACACACACTCACATTCACACACATACCCTTGCAGAAACTCTGGATGTCTTCTGCGTTGTGTCCTTTTTCCACAAACACACACACACACAATCACACCCATGCAGAATCTTTGGAGTGGGTTTGAATTCATGTCCTTTTTACACACGCACACACACATACACACACCCTTGCAGAATCTCTGGAAGGCTTCTGAAATCCTGTCCTTTTAGCATACACACGACACACTCACACTCTTGCAGAATCTCTGGAGGGCTTCTGACGTAGTGTTCTTTTTACACACACATATCCTTGCATAATATCTGCAGGTCTTCTGACTTCGTGTCCTTTTTACACACACACACACACTCACTCACATTCACACACATACCCTTGCTGAAGCTCTGGATGTCTTCCAATTCATGTCCTTTTTCCACAAACACACACACACACACAATCACACCCATGCAGAATCTTTGGAGTGGGTTTGAAATCATGTCCTTTTTACACACGCACACACACACACACACCCTTGCAGAATCTCTGGAGGGCTTCTGTTTGTTTCCTTCTGAGACACTCACACACTCATACCCTTGCAGGTTCTCTGCAGGACTTCTTACTTTGTCTCATTTTTACACACACACACTCACACACGCACACTCACACTCAACTTTGCCGAAATCTGGAGGGCTTCTGAATTCATGTCCTTTTTACACACACAGACACACACGCTCACACCCTTGCCGAATCTCTACAGAGATTCTGATTTCAAGTCCTTTTTACATATACACATACATTCACACCATTGCAGAATCTCTGGATGAATTCTGATGTTGTGTACTTTTTACACACAAACACACACACCTTTGCAGAACATCTGGACGGCTTCTGACTTCGTGTCCTTTTTCCACACACACACACACACCCACACACAGACAAACACTCACACCCTTGTTGAATCTCTACAGGGCTTCTGATTTCAAGTCCTTCTTACATTTACACATACATTCACACCATTGCAGAATCTCTGGAGTGATTCTGATGTCGTGTACTTTTTACACCCACCCACCCACCCACACACACACACACACACACACACACCCTTGCAGAACATCTGGAGGGCTTCTGACTTCTTGTCCTTTTTACAAACACACACACACACACACACCCTCTCAAAATCATACCCTTTCAGAATCTCTAGAGGGAATCTGACTTCGTGTCCTTTTACCCACACATACTCACACATGCACACTCACACTCATAACCTTGCGGAATCTCTGGAGGGCTTCTGAATTCATGTCCTTTTTAAACATGCACACACACATCACACCCCTGCCGAATCTCTACAGGGCTTCTGATTTCAAGTCCTCTTTACATATACACATACATTCACAACATTGCAGAATATCTGGAAGGATTCTGATGTGGTGTACTTTTTACACCCACCCACACACACACAAACACACACACCCTTGCAGAACATCTGAAGGGCTTCTGACTTCGTGTCCTTTTTACACACACACACACACACACACACACACACACTCACACCCTTGCCTAATCTCTACCGGGCGTCTGATTTCAAGTCCTTTTTACATATACACATACATTCACACCATTGCAGAAACTCTGGCGGATTCTGATGTCATGTCCTTTTTACACACACCCTCACACACACACACCCTTGCAGTATCTCTGAAGGACTTCTGACGTCGTATTCTTTTTACACACACACATCCTTGCATAATATATGCAGGGTTCTGACTTCGTATCCCTTTTAGACACACACACACACACACACATTCACACACATACCCTTGCAGAAACTCTGGATGTTTTCTGATTCGTGCCCTTTTTCCGCACGCACGCAAACACACACACACACACACAATCACACCCATGCAGAATCTTCGGAGTGGGTTTGAATTCATGTCCTTTTAACACACGCACACATACATACACACACCTTGCAGAATCTCTGGAAGGCTTCTGACATCGTGTCCTTTAAACATACACACCACACACTCACACTCTTGCAGAATCTCTGGAGGGCTTCTGACTTCGTTTTCTTCTGCCACGCACACACCCAAACACACGCACATTCACAAGCATGCCCTTGCAGAACCTCTGGATGTCTTCTGATTCGTGTCCTTTTTTCCATACACACATACACACAAACACACACAAAATCACACCCATCTAGAATCTTTGGAGTGGGTTTGAATTCATGTCCTTTTTACACTCGCACACACATACACACACCCTTGCAGAATCTCTGGAGGGCTTCTGTTCGTGTCCTTCTTAGACACTCACACACTCAAACCCTTGCAGATTCTCCGCAGGACTTCTGACTTTGTCTCATTTTTACACACACACACTCACACACGCACACTCACACTCATAACCTTGCTGATTTTCCTGAGTACTTCTGAATTCATGTCCTTTTTACACACACACACACACACACACAGACACTCACACCCTTGCCGAATCTCTACAGGACTTCTGATTTCAAGTCATTTTTACATATACACATACATTCACACCATTGCAGAATCTCTGGAGGGATTCTGATGTGGTGTACTTTTTACACCCATACACCCACACACACACACCCTTGCAGACCATCTGGAGGGCTTCTGACTTCGTGTCCTTTTTACACACACACACACACACACAGACACACACTCACACCCTTTTTGAATCTCTACAGGGCTTCTGATTTCAAGTCCTTTTTTCATATACACATTCATTCACACCATTGTAGAATCTCAGGAGGGATTCTGATGTCGTGTCCTTTTTACAGACTCACACATACACACCCTTACGTAACATCTGGAGGGCTTCTGACTTCATATCCTTTTACACACTCACACAGACACATACACACATGCATGCACCCTTGCAGAATCTCTGGAGGACTTTTGATTTCGTGTCCTTTTTAGACACACAGGCATACACACACACACCCTGGCACAATATCTGGAGAACTTCTGAACTTTGGTCTTTTTAAAATCTCTCACCCACACACACCGTTGAAAAATCTCTAAAGGGCTTATGACTTCTTGTCCTTTTTACACACTCACACATGCACACCCCTAAAGAATCTCTGTATCGCTTGAATTCGTGTCTTTACACACACACACACAACACAAACACTCAAATTCATACCCTTACAGAATCTCTAGAGTGCTTCTGACTTCGTGTCCTTTTTACACATACAGACTCACACTGATACCATTGAAGAATCTCTGGTGGGCTTCTGGTTCGGGTCATTTTTACATACACACCCACACACAAGCACACCCTTGGAGAATGTCTGCAGGGCTTCTAACATCGTGTCCTTTTTACCTACACACACACACACACACACACACACACCTTTGCAGAATGTCTGGAAGTTTCTGACTTCTTGTCATTTTTATACACTCACACACACACACACACACACTCAGATATTTGCAGAATCCCTAGAGAGCTTCTGACTTCCTGTCTTTTTACACACATACACACACCCTTGCACAATCTCTCGAAGGCTTCTGACGTCGTGTCCTTTTAACACACACACCACACACTCAAACTCTTGCAGAATCTCTAGGGGGCTTCTGACATAGTATTCTTTTTACACACACACATCCTTGCCTAATATGTGCAGGGCTTCTGACTTCGTGTCCTTTTTACACACAAACACACACACACACTCACATTCACCCACATTCCCTTGCAGAAACTCTGGATGTTTTCTGATTCGTGTCCTTTTTCCGCACACACACACACACACACACACACACACACACACACAAGCACACCCATGCAGAATCTTCGGAGTGTGTTTGAATTCATGTTCTTTTAACACACGCACACATACATACATACACCTTGGAGAATCTCCGGAAGGCTTCTGACATCGTGTCCTTTTAACACACACACCACACACTCACACTCTTGCAGAATCTCTGGAGGGCTTCTGACTTCGTGTTCTTTTGACACACACACACACACACAAACACACTCACATTCACAAACATACCCTTGCAGAACCTCTGGATGTCTTCTGATTCGTGTCCTTTTTCCACACACACATACACACAAAATCACACCCATGTAGAATCTTCGGAGTGGGTTTGAATTCATGTCCTTTTTACACACGCACACACACATACACACACCCTTGCAGATTCTCTGGAGGGCTTCTCTTCATGTCCTTCTTAGACACTCATACACTGAAACCCTTGCAGATTCTCTGCAGGACTTCTGACTTTGTCTCATTTTTACACACACACACTCACACACGCACACTCACACTCACACTCCTAACCTTGCCTAATCTCTTGAGGGCTTCTGAATTCATGTCCTTTTTACACACACACACAAACACACACACACACACAGACATTCCCACCCTTGCCGAATCTCCACAGGACTTCTGATTTCAAGTGCTTTTTACAAATACACATACATTCACAACATTGCAGAAACTCTGGAGGGATTCTGATGTCGTCTACGTTTTACTCCCACCCACCCACACACACACACCCTTGCAGAACATCTGGAGGGCTTCTGACTTCCTGTCCTTTTTACACACACACACACACACACACAGACACACACTCACACCCTTGTTGAATCTCTACAGGGTTTCTGATTTCAAGTCATTTTTTCATATACACTTTCATTCACACCATTGCAGAATCTCAGGAGGGATTCTGATGTCGTGTCCTTTTTACAGACTCACACATACACACCCTTACATAACATCTGGAGGGCTTCTGACTTCATATCCTTTTACACACTCACACAGACACATACACACATGCATGCACCCTTGCAGAATCTCTGGAGGACTTCTGATTTCGTGTCCTTTTTAGACACACAGGCATACACACACACACCCTGGCACAACATCTGGAGAACTTCTGAACTTTGGTCCTTTTAAAATCTCTCACACACACACACCGTTGAAAAATCTCTAAAGGGCTTATGACTTCTTGTCCTTTTTACACACTCACACATACACACCCCTAAAGAATCTCTGTATCGCTTGAATTCGTGTCTTTACACACACACACACACACACACACACAAACACTCAAATTCATACCCTTACAGAATCTCTAGAGGGCTTCTGACTTCGCGTCCTTTTTACACATACACACTCACACTGATTCCACTGAAGAATCTGGTGGGCTTCTCGTTCGGGTCATTTTTACATACACACCCACACACAAGCACACCCTTGGAGAATCTCTGGAGGGCTTCTAACATCGTGTCCTTTTTACCTACACACTTACACACACACCTTTGCAGAAGCTGGAAGTTTCTGATTTCTTGTCATTTTTATACACACACACACACTCAGATATTTGCAGAATCCCTAGAGAGCTTCTGACTTCCTGTCTTTTTACACACATACACACACATACACGCACCCTTGCCCAATCTCTCGAAGGCTTCTGATGTCGTGTCCTTTTAACACACACACACACCACACACTCACACTCTTGCCGAATTTCTGGAGGGCTTCTGACTTAGTATATTTTTACACACACACATCCTTGCCTAATATATGCAGGGCTTCTGACTTCGTGTCTTTTTACACACACACACATTCACACACATACCCTTGCAGAAACTCTGGATGTTTTCTGATCCGTGTCCTTTTTCCGCACACACACACACACAATCACACACATGCAGAATCTTCGGAGTGGGTTTGAATTCATGTCCTTTTAACACATGCACACACACATACACACACCCTTGCAGAATCTCTGGAAGGCTTCTGACGTCGTGTCCTTTTAACACACACACAACACACTCACACTCTTGCAGAATCTCTGGAGTGCTTCTGATGTAGTGTTCTTTTTACACACACACACCCACTCACACTCACATTCACATACACACCCTTGCAGAAGCTCTGGATGTCTTCTGATTCGTGTCCTTTTTTCACACACACATACACACAAACACACACAAAATCACACCCATGTAGAATCTTTGGAGTGGGTTTGAATTCATGTCATTTTTACACATGCACACACACATACACACACCCTAGCAGAATCTCTGGAGGGCTTCTATTCATATCCTTCTTAGACACTCACACACTGAAACCCTTGCAGATTCTCTGCAGGACTTCCGACTTTGTCTCATTTTTACACACACACACTCACACACGCACACTTACACTCAATACCTTGCAGAATCTCTGGAAGGCTTCTGACGTAGTGTTCTTTTTACACACACATATCCTTGCATAATATCTGCAGGGCTTCTGACTTCGTTTCTTTTTTACACACACACACACACACACACTCACATTCACACACATACCCTTGCAGAAACTCTGGATGTCTTCTGCTTTGTGTCCTTTTTCCACAAACACACACACACACAATCACACCCATGCAGAATCTTTGGAGTGGGTTTGAATTCATGTCCTTTTTACACACGCACACACACATACACACACCCTTGCAGAATCTCTGGAAGGCTTCTGAAATCCTGTCCTTTTAGCATACACACGACACACTCACACTCTTGCAGAATCTCTGGAGGGCTTCTGACGTAGTGTTCTTTTTACACACACATATCCTTGCATAATATCTGCAGGTCTTCTGACTTCGTGTCCTTTTTACACACACACACACACTCACTCACATTCACACACATACCCTTGCTGAAGCTCTGGATGTCTTCCAATTCATGTCCTTTTTCCACAAACACACACACACACAATCACACCCATGCAGAATCTTTGGAGTGGGTTTGAAATCATGTCCTTTTTACACACGCACACACACACACACACCCTTGCAGAATCTCTGGAGGGCTTCTGTTTGTTTCCTTCTGAGACACTCACACACTCATACCCTTGCAGGTTCTCTGCAGGACTTCTTACTTTGTCTCATTTTTACACACACACACTCACACACGCACACTCACACTCAACTTTGCCGAAATCTGGAGGGCTTCTGAATTCATGTCCTTTTTACACACACAGACACACACGCTCACACCCTTGCCGAATCTCTACAGAGATTCTGATTTCAAGTCCTTTTTACATATACACATACATTCACACCATTGCAGAATCTCTGGATGAATTCTGATGTTGTGTACTTTTTACACACAAACACACACACCTTTGCAGAACATCTGGACGGCTTCTGACTTCGTGTCCTTTTTCCACACACACACACACACCCACACACAGACAAACACTCACACCCTTGTTGAATCTCTACAGGGCTTCTGATTTCAAGTCCTTCTTACATTTACACATACATTCACACCATTGCAGAATCTCTGGAGTGATTCTGATGTCGTGTACTTTTTACACCCACCCACCCACCCACACACACACACACACACACACACCCTTGCAGAACATCTGGAGGGCTTCTGACTTCTTGTCCTTTTTACAAACACACACACACACACACACCCTCTCAAAATCATACCCTTTCAGAATCTCTAGAGGGAATCTGACTTCGTGTCCTTTTACCCACACATACTCACACATGCACACTCACACTCATAACCTTGCGGAATCTCTGGAGGGCTTCTGAATTCATGTCCTTTTTAAACATGCACACACACATCACACCCCTGCCGAATCTCTACAGGGCTTCTGATTTCAAGTCCTCTTTACATATACACATACATTCACAACATTGCAGAATATCTGGAAGGATTCTGATGTGGTGTACTTTTTACACCCACCCACACACACACAAACACAGCCACCCTTGCAGAACATCTGAAGGGCTTCTGACTTCGTGTCCATTTTACACACACACACACACATACACACTCACACCCTTGCCTAATCTCTACCGGGCGTCTGATTTCAAGTCCTTTTTACATATACACATACATTCACACCATTGCAGAAACTCTGGCGGATTCTGATGTCATGTCCTTTTTAAACACACCCTCACACACACACACCCTTGCAGTATCTCTGAAGGACTTCTGACGTCGTATTCTTTTTACACACACACATCCTTGCATAATATATGCAGGGTTCTGACTTCGTATCCCTTTTAGACACACACACACACACACATTCACACACATACCCTTGCAGAAACTCTGGATGTTTTCTGATTCGTGCCCTTTATCCGCACGCACGCAAACACACACACACACACACACAATCACACCCATGCAGAATCTTCGGAGTGGGTTTGAATTCATGTCCTTTTAACACACGCACACATACATACACACACCTTGCAGAATCTCTGGAAGGCTTCTGACATCGTGTCCTTTAAACATACACACCACACACTCACACTCTTGCAGAATCTCTGGAGGGCTTCTGACTTCGTTTTCTTCTGCCACGCACACACCCAAACACACGCACATTCACAAGCATGCCCTTGCAGAACCTCTGGATGTCTTCTGATTCGTGTCCTTTTTTCCATACACACATACACACAAACACACACAAAATCACACCCATGTAGAATCTTTGGAGTGGGTTTGAATTCATGTCCTTTTTACACTCGCACACACATACACACACCCTTGCAGAATCTCTGGAGGGCTTCTGTTCGTGTCCTTCTTAGACACTCACACACTCAAACCCTTGCAGATTCTCCGCAGGACTTCTGACTTTGTCTCATTTTTACACACACACACTCACACACGCACACTCACACTCATAACCTTGCTGATTCTCCTGAGTACTTCTGAATTCATGTCCTTTTTACACACACACACACACACACACACACACACAGACACTCACACCCTTGCCGAATCTCTACAGGACTTCTGATTTCAAGTCCTTTTTACATATACACATACATTCACACCATTGCAGAATCTCTGGAGGGATTCTGATGTGGTGTACTTTTTACACCCATACACCCACACACACACACCCTTGCAGACCATCTGGAGGGCTTCTGACTTCGTGTCCTTTTTACACACACACACACACACAGACACACACTCACACTCTTGTTGAATCTCTACAGGGCTTCTGATTTCAAGTCCTTTTTTCATATACACATTCATTCACACCATTGTAGAATCTCAGGAGGGATTCTGATGTCGTGTCCTTTTTACAGACTCACACATACACACCCTTACGTAACATCTGGAGGGCTTCTGACTTCATATCCTTTTACACACTCACACAGACACATACACACATGCATGCACCCTTGCAGAATCTCTGGAGGACTTTTGATATCGTGTCCTTTTTAGACACACAGGCATACACACACACACCCTGGCACAATATCTGGAGAACTTCTGAACTTTGGTCTTTCTAAAATCTCTCACCCACACACACCGTTGAAAAATCTCTAAAGGGCTTATGACTTCTTGTCCTTTTTACACACTCACACATGCACACCCCTAAAGAATCTCTGTATCGCTTGAATTCGTGTCTTTACACACACACACACAACACAAACACTCAAATTCATACCCTTACAGAATCTCTAGAGTGCTTCTGACTTCGTGTCCTTTTTACACATACACACTCACACTGATACCATTGAAGAATCTCTGGTGGGCTTCTGGTTCGGGTCATTTTTACATACACACCCACACACAAGCACACCCTTGGAGAATGTCTGCAGGGCTTCTAACATCGTGTCCTTTTTACCTACACACACACACACACACACACACACACACCTTTGCAGAATGTCTGGAAGTTTCTGACTTCTTGTCATTTTTATACACTCACACACACACACACACACTCAGATATTTGCAGAATCCCTAGAGAGCTTCTGACTTCCTGTCTTTTTACACACATACACACACCCTTGCACAATCTCTCGAAGGCTTCTGACGTCGTGTCCTTTTAACACACACACCACACACTCAAACTCTTGCAGAATCTCTAGGGGGCTTCTGACGTAGTATTCTTTTTACACACACACATCCTTGCCTAATATGTGCAGGGCTTCTGACTTCGTGTCCTTTTTACACACAAACACACACACACACTCACATTCACCCACATTCCCTTGCAGAAACTCTGGATGTTTTCTGATTCGTGTCCTTTTTCCGCACACACACACACACACACACACACACACACAAGCACACCCATGCAGAATCTTCGGAGTGTGTTTGAATTCATGTTCTTTTAACACACGCACACATACATACATACACCTTGGAGAATCTCCGGAAGGCTTCTGACATCGTGTCCTTTTAACACACACACCACACACTCACACCCTTGCAGAATCTCTGGAGGGCTTCTGACTTCGTGTTCTTTTGACACACACACACACACAAACACACTCACATTCACAAACATACCCTTGCAGAACCTCTGGATGTCTTCTGATTCGTGTCCTTTTTCCACACACACATACACACAAAATCACACCCATGTAGAATCTTCGGAGTGGGTTTGAATTCATGTCCTTTTTACACACGCACACACACATACACACACCCTTGCAGATTCTCTGGAGGGCTTCTCTTCATGTCCTTCTTAGACACTCATACACTGAAACCCTTGCAGATTCTCTGCAGGACTTCTGACTTTGTCTCATTTTTACACACACACACTCACACACGCACACTCACACTCACACTCCTAACCTTGCCTAATCTCTTGAGGGCTTCTGAATTCATGTCCTTTTTACACACACACACAAACACACACACACACACAGACATTCCCACCCTTGCCGAATCTCCACAGGACTTCTGATTTCAAGTGCTTTTTACAAATACACATACATTCACAACATTGCAGAAACTCTGGAGGGATTCTGATGTCGTCTACGTTTTACTCCCACCCACCCACACACTCACACCCTTGCAGAACATCTGGAGGGCTTCTGACTTCCTGTCCTTTTTACACACACACACACACACACAGACACACACTCACACCCTTGTTGAATCTCTACAGGGTTTCTGATTTCAAGTCATTTTTTCATATACACTTTCATTCACACCATTGCAGAATCTCAGGAGGGATTCTGATGTCGTGTCCTTTTTACAGACTCACACATACACACCCTTACATAACATCTGGAGGGCTTCTGACTTCATATCCTTTTACACACTCACACAGACACATACACACATGCATGCACCCTTGCAGAATCTCTGGAGGACTTCTGATTTCGTGTCCTTTTTAGACACACAGGCATACACACACACACCCTGGCACAACATCTGGAGAACTTCTGAACTTTGGTCCTTTTAAAATCTCTCACACACACACACCGTTGAAAAATCTCTAAAGGGCTTATGACTTCTTGTCCTTTTTACACACTCACACATACACACCCCTAAAGAATCTCTGTATCGCTTGAATTCGTGTCTTTACACACACACACACACACACACACAAACACTCAAATTCATACCCTTACAGAATCTCTAGAGGGCTTCTGACTTCGCGTCCTTTTTACACATACACACTCACACTGATTCCACTGAAGAATCTGGTGGGCTTCTCGTTCGGGTCATTTTTACATACACACCCACACACAAGCACACCCTTGGAGAATCTCTGGAGGGCTTCTAACATCGTGTCCTTTTTACCTACACACTTACACACACACCTTTGCAGAAGCTGGAAGTTTCTGATTTCTTGTCATTTTTATACACACACACACACTCAGATATTTGCAGAATCCCTAGAGAGCTTCTGACTTCCTGTCTTTTTACACACATACACACACATACACGCACCCTTGCCCAATCTCCCGAAGGCTTCTGACGTCGTGTCCTTTTAACACACACACACCACACACTCACACTCTTGCAGAATCTCTGGAGGGCTTCTGACTTAATATATTTTTACACACACATATCCTTGCCTAATATATGCAGGGCTTCTGACTTCGTGTCCTTTTACACACAAACACACACACACACTCACATTCACAAACATACCCTTGCAGAAACTCTGGATGTTTTCTGATCCGTGTCCTTTTTCCGCACACACACACACACAATCACACCCATGAAGAATCTTCGGAGTGGGTTTGAATTCATGTTCTTTTAAAACACGCACACATACATACACACACCTTGGAGAATCTCCGGAAGGCTTCTGACTTCGTGTCCTTTTAACACACACACCACACACTCACACTCTTGGAGAATCTCTGGAGGGCTTCTGACTTCGTGTTCTTTTGACACACACACTCACACAAACACACTCACATTCACAAACATACCCTTGCAGAACCTCTGGATGTCTTCTGATTCGTGTCCTTTTTCCACACACACATACACACAAAATCACACCCATGTAGAATCTTTGGAGTGGGTTTGAATTCATGTCCTTTTTACACACGCACACACACATACACACACCCTTGCAGATTCTCTGGAGGGCTTCTCTTCGTGTCCTTCTTAGACACTCATACACTGAAACCCTTGCAGATTCTCTGCAGGACTTCTGACTTTGTCTCATTTTTACACACACACACTCACACACGCACACTCACACTCACACTCCTAAGCTTGCCTAATCTCTTGAGGGCTTCTGAATTCATGTCCTTTTTACACACACACACAAACACACACACACACACACACACACAGACATTCCCACCCTTGCCGAATCTCCACAGGACTTCTGATTTCAAGTCCTTTTTACAAATACACATACATTCACAACATTGCAGAAACTCTGGAGGGATTCTGATGTCGTCTACGTTTTACTCCCACCCACCCACACACACACACCCTGGCATAACTTCTGGAGGGCTTCTGACTTCCTGTCCTTTTTACACACACACACACACACACACAGACACACACTCACACCCTTGTTGAATCTCTACAGGGTTTCTGATTTCAAGTCATTTTTTCATATACACTTTCATTCACACCATTGCAGAATCTCAGGAGGGATTCTGATGTCGTGTCCTTTTTACAGACTCACACATACACACCCTTACATAACATCTGGAGGGCTTCTGACTTCATATCCTTTTACACACTCACACAGACACATACACACATGCATGCACCCTTGCAGAATCTCTGGAGGACTTCTGATTTCATGTCCTTTTTAGACACACAGGCATACACACACTCACCCTGGCACAACATCTGGAGAACTTCTGAACTTTGGTCCTTTTAAAATCTCTCACCCACACACACCGTTGAAAAATCTCTAAAGGGCTTATGACTTCTTGTCCTTTTTACACACTCACACATACACACCCCTAAAGAATCTCTGTATCGCTTGAATTCGTGTCTTTACACACACACACACACACACACACACACACACAAACACTCAAATTCATACCCTTACAGAATCTCTAGAGGGCTTCTGACTTCGCGTCCTTTTTACACATACACACTCACACTGATACCACTGAAGAATCTGGTGGGCTTCTCGTTCGGGTCATTTTTACATACACACCCTCACACAAGCACACCCTTGGAGAATCTCTGAAGGGCTTCTAACATCGTGTCCTTTTTACCTACACACACACACACACACACCTTTGCAGAATGTCTGGAAGTTTCTGACTTCTTGTCATTTTTATACACTCACACACACACACACACACACTCAGATATTTGCAGAATCCCTAGAGAGCTTTTGACTTCCTGTCTTTTTACACACATACACACACATACACACACCCTTGCACAATCTCTCGAAGGCTTCTGACGTCGTGTCCTTTTAACACACACACCACACACTCACACTCTTGCAGAATCTCTAGGGGGCTTCTGACGTAGTATTCTTTTTACACACACACATCCTTGCCTAATATGTGCAGGGCTTCTGACTTCGTGTCCTTTTTACACACAAACACACACACACACTCACATTCACACACATACCCTTGCAGAAACTCTGGATGTTTTCTGATTCGTGTCCTTTTTCCGCACACACACACACACACACACACACACACACACAAGCACACCCATGCAGAATCTTCGGAGTGGGTTTGAATTCATGTTCTTTTAACACACGCACACATACATACACACACCTTGGAGAATCTCCGGAAGGCTTCTGACATTGTGTCCTTTTAACAAACACAACACACACTCACACTCTTGCAGAATCTCTGGAGGGCTTCTGACTTCGTGTTCTTTTGACACACACACACACACAAACACACTCACATTCACAAACATACCCTTGCAGAACCTCTGGATGTCTTCTGATTCGTGTCCTTTTTCCATACACACATACACACAAAATCACACCCATGTAGAATCTTTGGAGTGGGTTTGAATTCATGTCCTTTTTACACACGCACACACACATACACACACCCTTGCAGATTCTCTGGAGGGCTTCTCTTCATGTCCTTCTTAGACACTCATACACTGAAACCCTTGCAGATTCTCTGCAGGACTTCTGACTTTGTCTCATTTTTACACACACACACTCACACACGCACACTCACACTCACACTCCTAACCTTGCCTAATATCTTGAGGGCTTCTGAATTCATGTCCTTTTTACACACACACACAAACACACACACACACACACACACAGACATTCCCACCCTTGCCGAATCTCCACAGGACTTCTGATTTCAAGTCCTTTTTACAAATACACATACATTCACAACATTGCAGAAACTCTGGAGGGATTCTGATGTCGTCTACGTTTTACTCCCACCCACCCACACACACATACCCTTGCAGAACATCTGGAGGGCTTCTGACTTCCTGTCCTTTTTACACACACACACACACACACAGACACACACTCACACCCTTGTTGAATCTCTACAGGGTTTCTGATTTCAAGTCATTTTTTCATATACACTTTCATTCACACCATTGCAGAATCTCAGGAGGGATTCTGATGTCGTGTCCTTTTTACAGACTCACACATACACACCCTTACATAACATCTGGAGGGCTTCTGACTTCATATCCTTTTACACACTCACACAGACACATACACACATGCATGCACCCTTGCAGAATCTCTGGAGGACTTCTGATTTCGTGTCCTTTTTAGACACACAGGCATACACACACACACCCTGGCACAACATCTGGAGAACTTCTGAACTTTGGTCCTTTTAAAATCTCTCACCCACACACACCGTTGAAAAATCTCTAAAGGGCTTATGACTTCTTGTCCTTTTTACACACGCACACATACACACCCCTAAAGAATCTCTGTATCGCTTGAATTCGTGTCTTTACACACACACACACACACAAACACTCAAATTCATACCCTTACAGAATCTCTAGAGGGCTTCTGACTTCGCGTCCTTTTTACACATACACACTCACACTGATACCACTGAAGAATCTGGTGGGCTTCTCGTTCGGGTCATTTTTACATACACACCCACATACAAGCACACCCTTGGAGAATCTCTGGAGGGCTTCTAACATCGTGTCCTTTTTACCTACACACGTACACACACACCTTTGCAGAAGCTGGAAGTTTCTGATTTCTTGTCATTTTTATACACACACACACACTCAGATATTTGCAGAATCCCTAGAGAGCTTCGGACTTCCTGTCTTTTTACACACATACAAACACATACACGCACCCTTGCACAATCTCTCGAAGGCTTCTGACGTCGTGTCCTTTTAACACACACACACCACACACTCACACTCTTGCAGAATCTCTGGAGGGCTTCTGACTTAGTATATTTTTACACACACATATCCTTGCCTAATATATGCAGGGCTTCTGACTTCGTGTCCTTTTACACACAAACACACACACACACTCACATTCACACACATACCCTTGCAGAAACTCAGGATGTTTTCTGATCCGTGTCCTTTTTCCGCACACACACACACACACACACACACAATCACACCCATGAAGAATCTTCGGAGTGGGTTTGAATTCATGTTCTTTTAACACACGCAAACATACATACACACACCTTGGAGAATCTCCGGAAGGCTTCTGACTTCGTGTCCTTTTAACACACACACCACACACTCACACTCTTGCAGAATCTCTGGAGGGCTTCTGACTTCGTGTTCTTTTGACACACACACACACACACAAACACACTCACATTCACAAACATACCCTTGCAGAACCTCTGGATGTCTTCTGATTCGTGTCCTTTTTCCACACACACATACACACAAAATCACACCCATGTAGAATCTTTGGAGTGGGTTTGAATTCATGTCCTTTTTACACACGCACACACACATACACACACCCTTGCAGATTCTTTGGAGGGCTTCTCTTCGTGTCCTTCTTAGACACTCATACACTGAAACCCTTGCAGATTCTCTGCAGGACTTCTGACTTTGTCTCATTTTTACACACACACACTCACACACGCACACTCACACTCACACTCCTAAGCTTGCCTAATCTCTTGAGGGCTTCTGAATTCATGTCCTTTTTACACACACACACAAACACACACACACACACACACACAGACATTCCCACCCTTGCCGAATCTCCACAGGACTTCTGATTTCAAGTCCTTTTTACAAATACACATACATTCACAACATTGCAGAAACTCTGGAGGGATTCTGATGTCGTCTACGTTTTACTCCCACCCACCCACACACACACACACACTTGCAGAACATCTGGAGGGCTTCTGACTTCCTGTCCTTTTTACACACACACACACACACACACACAGACACACACTCACACCCTTGTTGAATCTCTACAGGGTTTCTGATTTCAAGTCATTTTTTCATATACACTTTCATTCACACCATTGCAGAATCTCAGGAGGGATTCTGATGTCGTGTCCTTTTTACAGACTCACACATACACACCCTTACATAACATCTGGAGGGCTTCTGACTTCATATCCTTTTACACACTCACACAGACACATACACACATGCATGCACCCTTGCAGAATCTCTGGAGGACTTCTGATTTCATGTCCTTTTTAGACACACAGGCATACACACACACACCCTGGCACAACATCTGGAGAACTTCTGAACTTTGGTCCTTTTAAAATCTCTCACCCACACACACCGTTGAAAAATCTCTAAAGGGCTTATGACTTCTTGTCCTTTTTACACACTCACACATACACACCCCTAAAGAATCTCTGTATCGCTTGAATTCGTGTCTTTACACACACACACACACACACACAAACACTCAAATTCATACCCTTACAGAATCTCTAGAGGGCTTCTGACTTCGCGTCCTTTTTACACATACACACTCACACTGATACCACTGAAGAATCTGGTGGGCTTCTCGTTCGGGTCATTTTTACATACACACCCTCACACAAGCACACCCTTGGAGAATCTCTGGAGGGCTTCTAACATCGTGTCCTTTTTACCTACACACACACACACACACACACACACCTTTGCAGAAGCTGGAAGTTTCTGATTTCTTGTCATTTTTATACACACACACACTCAGATATTTGCAGAATCCCTAGAGAGCTTCTGACTTCCTGTCTTTTTACACACATACAAACACATACACGCACCCTTGCACAATCTCTCGAAGGCTTCTGACGTCGTGTCCTTTTAACACACAGACACCACACACTCACACTCTTGCAGAATCTCTGGAGGGCTTCTGATGTAATATTCTTTTTACACACACACATCCTTGCCTAATATATGCAGGGCTTCTGACTTCGTGTCCTTTTTACACACACACACTCACATTCACACACATACCCTTGCAGAAACTCTGGATGTTTTCTGATCCGTGTCCTTATTCCGCACACACACACACACAATCACACCCATGCAGAATCTTCGGAGTGGGTTTGAATTCATGTCCTTTTAACACATGCACACACACATACACACACCCTTGCAGAATCTCTGGAAGGCTTCTGACGTCGTGTCCTTTTAACACACACACAACACACTCAGACACTCACACCCTTGCCGATCTCTACAGGACTTCTGATTTCAAGTCCTTTTTACATATACACATACATTCACACCATTGCAGAAACTCTGGAGGGATTCTGATGTGGTGTACTTTTTACACCCACCCACCCACACACACACACACCCTTGCAGACCATCTGGAGGGCTTCTGACTTTGTGTCCTTTTTACACACACACACACACACACAGACACACACTCACACCCTTGTTGAATCTCCACAGGGATTCTGATTTCAAGTCCTTTTAACATATACACATACATTCACACCATTGCAGAATCTCTGGAGGGATTCTGATGTCGTGTACTTTTTACACCCACCCACACACACACACACACACACACACCCTTGCAGAACATCTGGAGGGCTTCTGACTTCTTGTCCTTTTTACAAACACACACACACACACACTCTCAAAATCATACCCTTTCAGAATCTCTAGAGGGAATCTGACTTCGTGTCCTTTTTACCCACACATACTCACACACGCACACTCACACTCATAACCTTGCCGAATCTCTGGAGGGCTTCTGAATTCATGTCCTTTTTAAACACGCACACACACATCACACCCCTGCCGAATCTCTACACGGCTTCTGATTTCAAGTCCTCTTTACATATACACATACATTCACAACATTGCAGAATATCTGGAAGGATTCTGATGTGGTGTACTTTTTACACCCACCCACCCACACACACACACCCTTGCAGAACATCTGAAGGGCTTCTGACTTCGTGTCCTTTTTACACACACACACACACACACACACACACACTCACACCCTTGCCTAATCTCTACCGGGCGTCTGATTTCAAGTCCTTTTTACATATACACATACATTCACACCATTGCAGAAACTCTGGCGGATTCTGATGTCATGTCCTTTTTACACACACCCTCACACACACACCCTTGCAGAATCTCTGAAGGAGTTCTGACGTCGTATTCTTTTTACACACACACATCCTTGCATAATATATGCAGGGCTTCTGACTTCGTGTCCCTTTTACACACACAGACACACACACACACATTCACACACATACCCTTGCAGAAACTCTGGATGTTTTCTAATTCGTGCCCTTTTTCCGCACGCAAGCACACACACACACACACACACAATCACACCCATGCAGAATCTTCGGAGTGGGTTTGAATTCATGTCCTTTTAACACACGCACACATACATACACACACCTTGCAGAATCTCTGGAAGGCTTCTGACATCGTGTCCTTTTAACATACACACCACACACTCACACTCTTGCAGAATCTCTGGAGGGCTTCTGACTTCGTTTTCTTCTGACACGCACACACCCAAACACACTCACATTCACAAACATACCCTTGCAGAACCTCTGGATGTCTTCTGATTCGTGTCCTTTTTTCCATACACACATACACACAAACACACACAAAATTACACCCATGTAGAATCTTTGGAGTGGGTTTGAATTCATGTCCTTTTTACACACGCACACACACAAACACACACCCTTGCAGAATCTCTGGAGGGCTTCTGTTCGTGTCCTTCTTAGACACTCACACACTCAAACCCTTGCAGATTCTCTGCAGGACTTCCGACTTTGTCTCATTTTTACACACACACACTCACACACGCACACTCACACTCATAACCTTGCCGATTATCCTGAGGGCTTCTGAATTCATGTCCTTTTTACACACACACACACACACACACACACATACACAGACACTCACGCCCTTGCCGAATCTCTACAGGACTTCTGATTTCAAGTCCTTTTTACATATACACATACATTCACACCATTGCAGAATCTCTGGAGGGATTCTGATGTGGTGTACTTTTTACACCCATACACCCACACACACACACCCTTGCAGACCATCTGGAGGGCTTCTGACTTCGTGTCCTTTTTACACACACACACCCACACACACACACACTCACACCCTTGTTGAATCTCTACAGGGCTTCTGATTTCAAGTCCTTTTTTCATATACACATTCATTCACACCATTGTAGAATCTCAGGAGGGATTCTGATGTCGTGTCCTTTTTACAGACTCACACATACACACCCTTACGTAACATCTGGAGGGCTTTGACTTCATATCCTTTTACACACTCACACAGACACATACACACATGCATGCACCCTTGCAGAATCTCTGGAGGACTTCTGATTTCGTGTTTTTTTGTAGACACACAGGCATACACACACACACCCTGGCACAATATCTGGAGAACTTCTGAACTTTGGTCTTTTTAAAATCTCTCACCCACACACACCGTTGAAAAATCTCTAAAGGGCTTATGACTTCTTGTCCTTTTTACACACTCACACATACACACCCCTAAAGAATCTCTGTATCGCTTGAATTCGTGTCTTTACACACACACACACACACAACACAAACACTCAAATTCATACCCTTACAGAATCTCTAGAGTGCTTCTGACTTCGTGTCCTTTTTACACATACACACTCACACACACACTCACATTCACACACATACCCTTGCAGAAACTCTGGATGTTTTCTGATTCGTGTCCTTTTTCCGCACACACACACACACACACACACACACACACACAAGCACACCCATGCAGAATCTTCGGAGTGGGTTTGAATTCATGTTCTTTTAACACACGCACACATACATACACACACCTTGGAGAATCTCCGGAAGGCTTCTGACATCGTGTCCTTTTAACACACACACCACACACTCACACTCTTGCGGAATCTCTGGAGGGCTTCTGACTTCGTGTTCTTTTGACACACACACACACAAACACACTCACATTCACAAACATACCCTTGCAGAACCTCTGGATGTCTTCTGATTCATGTCCTTTTTCCACACACACATACACACAAAATCACACCCATGTAGAATCTTTGGAGTGGCTTTGAATTCATGTCCTTTTTACACACGCACACACACATACACACACCCTTGCAGATTCTCTGGAGGGCTTCTCTTCGTGTCCTTCTTAGACACTCATACACTGAAACCCTTGCAGATTCTCTGCAGGACTTCTGAATTTGTCTCATTTTTACACACACACACTCACACACGCACACTCACACTCACACTCCTAACCTTGCCTAATCTCTTGAGGGCTTCTGAATTCATGTCCTTTTTACACACACACACAAACACACACACACACACACACACAGACATTCCCACCCTTGCCGAATCTCCACAGGACTTCTGATTTCAAGTCCTTTTTACAAATACACATACATTCACAACATTGCAGAAACTCTGGTGGGATTCTGATGTCATCTACGTTTTATTCCCACCCACACACACACACACACCCTTGCAGAACATCTGGAGGGCTTCTGTCTTCGTGTCCTTTTTACACAAACACACAGACACACACTCACACCCTTGTTGAATCTCCACAGGTTTTCTGATTTCAAGTCATTTTTTCATATACACTTTCATTCACACCATTGCAGAATCTCAGGAGGGATTCTGATGTCGTGTCCTTTTTACAGACTCACACATACACACCCTTACATAACATCTGGAGGGCTTCTGACTTCATATCCTTTTACACACTCACACAGACACATACACACATGCATGCACCCTTGCAGAATCTCTGGATGACTTCTGATTTCGTGTCCTTTTTAGACACACAGGCATACACACACACACCCTGGCACAACATCTGGAGAACTTCTGAACTTTGGTCCTTTTAAAATCTCTCACCCACACACACCGTTGAAAAATCTCTAAAGGGCTTATGACTTCTTGTCCTTTTTACACACTCACACATACACACCCCTAAAGAATCTCTGTATCGCTTGAATTCGTGTCTTTACACACACACACACACACACACACACACAAACACTCAAATTCATACCCTTACAGAATCTCTAGAGGGCTTCTGACTTCGCGTCCTTTTTACACATACACACTCACACTGATACCACTGAAGAATCTGGTGGGCTTCTCGTTCGGGTCATTTTTACATACACACCCTCACACAAGCACACCCTTGGAGAATCTCTGGAGGGCTTCTAACATCGTGTCCTTTTTACCTACACACACACACACACACACACACCTTTGCAGAAGCTGGAAGTTTCTGATTTCTTGTCATTTTTATACACACACACACTCAGATATTTGCAGAATCCCTAGAGAGCTTCTGACTTCCTGTCTTTTTACACACATACAAACACATACACGCACCCTTGCACAATCTCTCGAAGGCTTCTGACGTCGTGTCCTTTTAACACACACACACCACACAATCACACTCTTGCAAAATCTCTGGAGGGCTTCTGATGTAATATTCTTTTTACACACACACATCCTTGCCTAATATATGCAGGGCTTCTGACTTCGTGTCCTTTTTACACACACACACTCACATTCACACACATACCCTTGCAGAAACTCTGGATGTTTTCTGATCCGTGTCCTTATTCCGCACACACACACACACAATCACACCCATGCAGAATCTTCGGAGTGGGTTTGAATTCATGTCCTTTTAACACATGCACACACACATACACACACCCTTGCAGAATCTCTGGAAGGCTTCTGACGTCGTGTCCTTTTAACACACACACAACACACTCAGACACTCACACCCTTGCCGATCTCTACAGGACTTCTGATTTCAAGTCCTTTTTACATATACACATACATTCACACCATTGCAGAAACTCTGGAGGGATTCTGATGTGGTGTACTTTTTACACCCACCCACCCACACACACACACACCCTTGCAGACCATCTGGAGGGCTTCTGACTTTGTGTCCTTTTTACACACACACACACACACACACAGACACACACTCACACCCTTGTTGAATCTCCACAGGGATTCTGATTTCAAGTCCTTTTAACATATACACATACATTCACACCATTGCAGAATCTCTGGAGGGATTCTGATGTCGTGTACTTTTTACACCAACCCACACACACACACACACACACACACCCTTGCAGAACATCTGGAGGGCTTCTGACTTCTTGTCCTTTTTACAAACACACACACACACACACTCTCAAAATCATACCCTTTCAGAATCTCTAGAGGGAATCTGACTTCGTGTCCTTTTTACCCACACATACTCACACACGCACACTCACACTCATAACCTTGCCGAATCTCTGGAGGGCTTCTGAATTCATGTCCTTTTTAAACACGCACACACACATCACACCCCTGCCGAATCTCTACACGGCTTCTGATTTCAAGTCCTCTTTACATATACACATACATTCACAACATTGCAGAATATCTGGAAGGATTCTGATGTGGTGTACTTTTTACACCCACCCACCCACACACACACACCCTTGCAGAACATCTGAAGGGCTTCTGACTTCGTGTCCTTTTTACACACACACACACACACACACACACACACACACACACTCACACCCTTGCCTAATCTCTACCGGGCGTCTGATTTCAAGTCCTTTTTACATATACACATACATTCACACCATTGCAGAAACTCTGGCGGATTCTGATGTCATGTCCTTTTTACACACACCCTCACACACACACGCTTGCAGAATCTCTGAAGGAGTTCTGACGTCGTATTCTTTTTACACACACACATCCTTGCATAATATATGCAGGGCTTCTGACTTCGTGTCCCTTTTACACACACACACACACACACACATTCACACACATACCCTTGCAGAAACTCTGGATGTTTTCTAATTCGTGCCCTTTTTCCGCACGCAAGCACACACACACACACACACACACAATCACACCCATGCAGAATCTTCGGAGTGGGTTTGAATTCATGTCCTTTTAACACACGCACACATACATACACACACCTTGCAGAATCTCTGGAAGGCTTCTGACATCGTGTCCTTTTAACATACACACCACACACTCACACTCTTGCAGAATCTCTGGAGGGCTTCTGACTTCGTTTTCTTCTGACACGCACACACCCAAACACACTCACATTCACAAACATACCCTTGCAGAACCTCTGGATGTCTTCTGATTCGTGTCCTTTTTTCCATACACACATACACACAAACACACACAAAATCACACCCATGTAGAATCTTTGGAGTGGGTTTGAATTCATGTCCTTTTTACACACGCACACACACAAACACACACCCTTGCAGAATCTCTGGAGGGCTTCTGTTCGTGTCCTTCTTAGACACTCACACACTCAAACCCTTGCAGATTCTCTGCAGGACTTCCGACTTTGTCTCATTTTTACACACACACACTCACACACGCACACTCACACTCATAACCTTGCCGATTATCCTGAGGGCTTCTGAATTCATGTCCTTTTTACACACACACACACACACACACACATACACAGACACTCACGCCCTTGCCGAATCTCTACAGGACTTCTGATTTCAAGTCCTTTTTACATATACACATACATTCACACCATTGCAGAATCTCTGGAGGGATTCTGATGTGGTGTACTTTTTACACCCATACACCCACACACACACACCCTTGCAGACCATCTGGATGGCTTCTGACTTCGTGTCCTTTTTACACACACACACACACACACACACACACTCACACCCTTGTTGAATCTCTACAGGGCTTCTGATTTCAAGTCCTTTTTTCATATACACATTCATTCACACCATTGTAGAATCTCAGGAGGGATTCTGATGTCGTGTCCTTTTTACAGACTCACACATACACACCCTTACGTAACATCTGGAGGGCTTTGACTTCATATCCTTTTACACACTCACACAGACACATACACACATGCATGCACCCTTGCAGAATCTCTGGAGGACTTCTGATTTCGTGTTTTTTTGTAGACACACAGGCATACACACACACACCCTGGCACAATATGTGGAGAACTTCTGAACTTTGGTCTTTTTAAAATCTCTCACCCACACACACCGTTGAAAAATCTCTAAAGGGCTTATGACTTCTTGTCCTTTTTACACACTCACACATACACACCCCTAAAGAATCTCTGTATCGCTTGAATTCGTGTCTTTACACACACACACACACACAACACAAACACTCAAATTCATACCCTTACAGAATCTCTAGAGTGCTTCTGACTTCGTGTCCTTTTTACACATACACACTCACACACACACTCACATTCACACACATACCCTTGCAGAAACTCTGGATGTTTTCTGATTCGTGTCCTTTTTCCGCACACACACACACACACACACACACACACACACACACACACAAGCACACCCATGCAGAATCTTCGGAGTGGGTTTGAATTCATGTTCTTTTAACACACGCACACATACATACACACACCTTGGAGAATCTCCGGAAGGCTTCTGACATCGTGTCCTTTTAACACACACACCACACACTCACACTCTTGCGGAATCTCTGGAGGGCTTCTGACTTCGTGTTCTTTTGACACACACACACACACAAACACACTCACATTCACAAACATACCCTTGCAGAACCTCTGGATGTCTTCTGATTCATGTCCTTTTTCCACACACACATACACACAAAATCACACCCATGTAGAATCTTTGGAGTGGCTTTGAATTCATGTCCTTTTTACACACGCACACACACATACACACACCCTTGCAGATTCTCTGGAGGGCTTCTCTTTGTGTCCTTCTTAGACACTCATACACTGAAACCCTTGCAGATTCTCTGCAGGACTTCTGACTTTGTCTCATTTTTACACACACACACTCACACACGCACACTCACACTCACACTCCTAACCTTGCCTAATCTCTTGAGGGCTTCTGAATTCATGTCCTTTTTACACACACACACACACAGACATTCCCACCCTTGCCGAATCTCCACAGGACTTCTGATTTCAAGTCCTTTTTACAAATACACATACATTCACAACATTGCAGAAACTCTGGTGGGATTCTGATGTCATCTACGTTTTATTCCCACCCACCCACACACACACACCCTTGCAGAACATCTGGAGGGCTTCTGACTTCCTGTCCTTTTTACACAAACACACAGACACACACTCACACCCTTGTTGAATCTCCACAGGGTTTCTGATTTCAAGTCATTTTTTCATATACACTTTCATTCACACCATTGCAGAATCTCAGGAGGGATTCTGATGTCGTGTCCTTTTTACAGACTCACACATACACACCCTTACATAACATCTGGAGGGCTTCTGACTTCATATCCTTTTACACACTCACACAGACACATACACACATGCATGCACCCTTGCAGAATCTCTGGATGACTTCTGATCTCGTGTCCTTTTTAGACACACAGGCATAGACACACACACCCTGGCACAACATCTGGAGAACTCCTGAACTTTGGTCTTTTTAAAATCTCTCACCCACACACACCGTTGAAAAATCTCTAGAGGGCTTATGACTTCTTGTCCTTTTTACACACTCACACATACACACCCCTAAAGAATCTCTGTATCGCTTGAATTCGTGTCTTTACACACACACACAAACACTCAAATTCATACCCTTACAGAATCTCTAGAGGGCTTCTGACTTCGCGCCCTTTTTACACATACACACTCACACTGATACCACTGAAGAATCTGGTGGGCTTCTCGTTCGGGTCATTTTTACATACACACCCACACACAAGCAAACCCTTGGAGAATCTCTGGAGGGCTTCTAACATCGTGTCCTTTTTACCTACACACACACACACACACCTTTGCAGAAGCTGGAAGTTTCTGATTTCTTGTCATTTTTATACACACACACACTCAGATATTTGCAGAATCCCTAGAGAGCTTCTGACTTCCTGTCTTTTTACACACATACACACACATACACGCACCCTTGCACAATCTCTCGAAGGCTTCTGACGTCGTGTCCTTTTAACACACACACACCACACACTCACACTCTTGCAGAATCTCTGGAGGGCTTCTGATGTAATATTCTTTTTACACACACACATACTTGCCTAATATATGCAGGGCTTCTGACTTCGTGTCCTTTTTAAACACACACACTCACATTCACACACATACCCTTGCAGAAACTCTGGATGTTTTCTGATCCGTGTCCTTTTTCCGCACACACACACACACAATCACACCCATGCAGAATCTTCGGAGTGGGTTTGAATTCATGTCCTTTTAACACATGCACACACACATACACACACCCTTGCAGAATCTCTGGAAGGCTTCTGACGTCGTGTCCTTTTAACACACACACAACACACTCACACTCTTGCAGAATCTCTGGAGTGCTTCTGATGTAGTGTTCTTTTTACACACACACACCCACTCACACTCACATTCACATACATACCCTTGCAGAAGCTCTGGATGTCTTCTGATTCGTGTCCTTTTTCCACACACACATACACACAAAATCACACCCATGTAGAATCCTTGGAGTGGGTTTGAATTCATGTCATTTTTACACACGCACACACACATACACACACCCTAGCAGAATCTCTGGAGGGCTTCTTTTCATATCCTTCTTAGACACTCACACACTGAAACCCTTACAGATTCTCTGCAGGACTTCTGACTTTGTCTCATTTTTACACACACACACTCACACATGCACACTCACACTCCTAACCTTGCCTAATCTCTTGAGGGTTTCTGAATTCATGTCATTTTTACACACACACACACACACACACACACACACAGACACTCACACCCTTGCCGAATCTCTACAGGACTTCTGATTTCAAGTCCTTTTTACATATACACATACATTCACACCATTGCAGAAACTCTGGAGGGATTCTGATGTGGTGTACTTTTTACACCCACACACCCACACACACACACCCTTGCAGAACATCTGGAGGGCTTCTGACTTCCTGTCCTTTTTACACACACACACACACACACACAGACACACACTCACACCCTTGTTGAATCTCCACAGGGCTTCTGATTTCTAATCCTTTTTTCATATACACATTCATTCACACCATTGCAGAATCTCAGGAGGGATTCTGATGTCGTGTCCTTTTTACAGACTCACACATACACACCCTTACATAACATCTGGAGGGCTTCTGACTTCATATCCTTTTACACACTTACACAGACACATACACACATGCATGCACCCTTGCAGAATCTCTGGAGGACTTCTGATTTCGTGTCCTTTTTAGACACACAGGCATACACACACACACCCTGGCACAACATCTGGAGAACTTCTGAACTTTGGTCTTTTTAAAATCTCTCACCCACACAAACCGTTGAAAAATCTCTAGAGGGCTTATGACTTCTTGTCCTTTTTACACACTCACACATACACACCCCTAAAGAATCTCTGTATCGCTTGAATTCGTGTCTTTACACACACACACACACACACACAAACACTCAAATTCATACCCTTACAGAATCTCTAGAGGGCTTCTGACTTCGCGTCCTTTTTACACATACACACTCACACTGATACCAATGAAGAATCTGGTGGGCTTCTCGTTCGGGTCATTTTTACATACACACCCACACACAAGCACACCCTTGGAGAATCTCTGGAGGGCTTCTAACATCGTGTCCTTTTTACCTACACACACACACACACACACACACCTTTGCAGAATCTGGAAGTTTCTGATTTCTTGTCATTTTTATACACACACACACACTCAGATATTTGCAGAATCCCTAGAGAGCTTCTGACTTCCTGTCTTTTTACACACATACACACACATACACGCACCCTTGCACAATCTCTCGAAGGCTTCTGACGTCGTGTCCTTTTAACACACACACACCACACACTCACACTCTTGCAGAATCTCTGGAGGGCTTCTGACTTAGTATATTTTTACACACACACATCCTTGCCTAATATATGCAGGGCTTCTGACTTCGTGTCCTTTTTACACACACACACTCACATTCACACACATACCCTTGCAGAAACTCTGGATGTTTTCTGATTCGTGTCCTTTTTCCGCACACACACACACACAATCACACCCATGCAGAATCTTCGGAGTGGGATTGAATTCATGTCCTTTTAACACATGCACACACACATACACACACCCTTGCAGAATCTCTGGAAGGCTTCTGACGTCGTGTCCTTTTAACACACACACAACACACTCACACTCTTGCAGAATCTCTGGAGTGCTTCTGATGTAGTGTTCTTTTTACACACACACACCCACTCACACTCACATTCACATACATACCCTTGCAGAAGCTCTGGATGTCTTCTGATTCTTGTCCTTTTTCCACACACACATACACACAAGCACACACAAAATCACACTCATGTAGAATCTTTGGAGTGGGTTTGAATTCATGTCATTTTTACACACGCACACACACATACACACACCCTTGCAGAATCTCTGGAGGGCTTCTTTTCATATCCTTCTTAGACACTCACACACTGAAACCCTTGCAGATTCTCTGCAGGACTTCTGACTTTGTCTCATTTTTACACACACACACTCACACATGCACACTCACACTCCTAACCTTGCCTAATCTCTTGAGGGTTTCTGAATTCATGTCATTTTTGCACACACACACACACACACACAGACACTCACACCCTTGCCGAATCTCTACAGGACTTCTGATTTCAAGTCCTTTTTACATATACACATACATTCACACCATTGCAGAAACTCTGGAGGGATTCTGATGTGGTGTACTTTTTACACCCACCCACCCACACACACACACCCTTGCAGAACATCTGGAGGGCTTCTGACTTTGGGTCCTTTTTACACACACACATACACACAGACACACACTCACACCCTTGTTGAATCTCCACAGGGCTTCTGATTTCAAGTCCTTTTTACATATACACATACATTCACACCATTGCAGAATCTCTGGAGGGATTCTGATGTCGTGTAATTTTTACACCCACCCACCCACACACACACACACACACACCCTTGCAGAACATCTGGAGGGCTTCTGACTTCTTGTCCTTTTTACAAACACACACACACACACACACACACTCTCAAAATCATACCCTTTCAGAATCTCTAGAGGGAATCTGACTTCGTGTCCTTTTTACCCACACATACTCACACACGCACACTCACACTCATAACCTTGCCGAATCTGTGGAGGGCTTCTGAATTCATGTCCTTTTTAAACACGCACACACACATCACACCCCTGCCGAATCTCTACACTGCTTCTGATTTCAAGTCCTCTTTACATATACACATACATTCACAACATTGCAGAATATCTGGAAGGATTCTGATGTGGTGTACTTTTTACACCCACCCACCCACACACACACACCCTTGCAGAACATCTGAAGGGCTTCTGACTTCGTGTCCTTTTTACACACACACACACACACACACACACTCACACCCTTGTCTAATCTCTACCGGGCGTCTGATTTCAAGTCCTTTTTACATATACACATACATTCACACCATTGCAGAAACTCTGGCGGATTCTGATGTCATGTCCTTTTTACACACACCCTCACACACACACCCTTGCAGAATCTCTGAAGGAGTTCTGACGTCGTATTCTTTTTACACACACACATCCTTGCATAATATATGCAGGGCTTCTGACTTCGTGTCCCTTTTACACACACACACACACACACACACATTCACACACATACCCTTGCAGAAACTCTGGATGTTTTCTGATTCGTGCCCTTTTTCCGCACGCACGCACACACACACACACACAATCACACCCATGCAGAATCTTCGGAGTGGGTTTGAATTCATGTCCTTTTAACACACGCACACATACATACACACACCTTGCAGAATCTCTGGAAGGCTTATGACATCGTGTCCTTTTAACATACACACCACACACTCACACTCTTGCAGAATCTCTGGAGGGCTTCTGACTTCGTTTTCTTCTGACACACACACACTCAAACACACTCACATTCACAAACATACCCTTGCAGAACCTCTGGATGTCTTCTGATTCGTGTCCTTTTTTCCATACACACATACACACAAACACACACTAAATAACACCCATGTAGAATCTTTGGAGTGGGTTTGAATTCATGTCCTTTTTACACACGCACACACACATACACACACCCTTGCAGAATCTCAGGAGGGCTTCTGTTCGTGTCCTTCTTAGACACTCACATACTCAAACCCTTGCAGATTCTCTGCAGGACTTCTGACTTTGTCTCATTTTTACACACACACACACTCACACACGCACACTCACACTCATAACCTTGCCGATTATCCTGAGGGCTTCTGAATTCATGTCCTTTTTACACACACACACACACACACACACACACACACACACACAGACACTCACACCCTTGCCGAATCTCTACAGGACTTCTGATTTCAAGTCCTTTTTACATATACACATACATTCACACCATTTCAGAATCTCTGGAGGGATTCTGATGTGGTGTACTTTTTACACCCATACACCCACACACACACACCCTTGCAGACCATCTGGATGGCTTCTGACTTCGTGTCCTTTTTACACACACACACACACACACACAGACACACACTCACACCCTTGTTGAATCTCTACAGGGCTTCTGATTTCAAGTCCTTTTTTCATATACACATTCATTCACACCATTGTAGAATCTCAGGAGGGATTCTGATGTCGTGTCCTTTTTACAGACTCACACATACACACTCTTACGTAACATCTGGAAGGCTTCTGACTTCATATCCTTTTACACACTCACACAGACACATACACACATGCATGCACCCTTGCAGAATCTCTGGAGGACTTCTGATTTCGTGTCCTTTTTAGACACACAGGCATACACACACACACCCTGGCACAATATCTGGATAACTTCTGAACTTTGGTCTTTTTAAAATCTCTCACCCACACACACCGTTGAAAAATCTCTAAAGGGCTTATGACTTCTTGTCCTTTTTACACACTCACACATACACACCCCTAAAGAATCTCTGTATCGCTTGAATTCGTGTCTTTACACACACACACACAACACAAACACTCAAATTCATACACTTACAGAATCTCTAGAGTGCTTATGACTTCGTGTCCTTTTTACACATACACACTCACACACACACTCACATTCACACACATACCCTTGCAGAAACTCTGGATGTTTTCTGATTCGTGTCCTTTTTCCGCACACACACACACACACACACACACACAAGCACACCCATGCAGAATCTTCGGAGTGGGTTTGAATTCATGTTCTTTTAACACACGCACACATACATACACACACCTTGGAGAATCTCCGGAAGGCTTCTGACATCATGTCCTTTTAACACACACACCACACACTCACACTCTTGCAGAATCTCTGGAGGGCTTCTGACTTCGTGTTCTTTTGACACACACACTCACACAAACACACTCACATTCACAAACATACCCTTGCAGAACCTCTGGATGTCTTCTGATTCGTGTCCTTTTTCCACACACAGATACACACAAAATCACACCCATGTAGAATCTTTGGAGTGGGTTTGAATTCATGTCCTTTTTACACTCGCACACACATACACACACCCTTGCAGATTCTCTGGAGGGCTTCTCTTCGTGTCCTTCTTAGACACTCATACACTGAAACCCTTGCAGATTCTCTGCAGGACTTCTGACTTTGTCTAATTTTTACACACACACATTCACACACGCACACTCACACTCACACTCCTAACTTTGCCTAATCTCTTGAGGGCTTATGAATTCATGTCCTTTTTACACACACACACACACACAAACACACACACACACACAGACATTCCCACCCTTGCCGAATCTCCACAGGACTTCTGATTTCAAGTCCTTTTTACAAATACACATACATTCACAACATTGCAGAAACTCTGGAGGGATTCTGATGTCGTCTACATTTTACTCCCACCCACCCACACACACACATCCTTGCAGAACATCTGGAGGGCTTCTGACTTCGTGTCCTTTTTACACACACACACACACACACACACGGAGAGACACACACTCACACCCTTGTTGAATCTCTACAGGGTTTCTGATTTCAAGTCATTTTTTCATATACACATTCATTCACACCATTGCAGAATCTCAGGAGGGATTCTGATGTTGTGTCCTTTTTACAGACTCACACATACACACCCTTACATAACATCTGGAGGGCTTCTGACTTCATATCCTTTTACACACTCACACAGACACATACACACATGCATGCACCCTTGCAGAATCTCTGGAGGACTTCTGATTTCGTGTCCTTTTTAGACACACAGGCATACACACACACACCCTGGCACAATATCTGGAGAACTTCTGAACTTTGGTCTTTTTAAAATCTCTCACCCACACACACCGTTGAAAAATCTCTAAAAGGCTTATGACTTCTTGTCCTTTTTACACACTCACACATGCACACCCCTAAAGAATCTCTGTATCGCTTGAATTCGTGTCTTTACACACACACACACACAACACAAACACTCAAATTCATACCCTTACAGAATCTCTAGAGTGGTTCTGACTTCGTGTCCTTTTTACACACACACACACACACACAATCACACCCTTGCCTAATCTCTACCGGGCGTCTGATTTCAAGTCCTTTTTACATATACACATACATTCACACCATTGCAGAAACTCTGGCGGATTCTGATGTCATGTCCTTTTTACACACACCCTCACACACACACCCTTGCAGAATCTCTGAAGGACTTCTGACGTCGTATTCTTTTTACACACACACATCCTTGCATAATATATGCAGGGTTCTGACTTCGTATCCCTTTTACACACACACACACACACACATTCACACACATAACCTTGCAGAAACTCTGGATGTTTTCTGATTCGTGCCCTTTTTCCGCACGCACGCACACACACACACACACACAATCACACCCATGCAGAATCTTCGGAGTGGGTTTGAATTCATGTCCTTTTAACACACGCACACATACATACACACACCTTGCAGAATCTCTGGAAGGCTTCTGACATCGTGTCCTTTTAACATACACACCACACACTCACACTCTTGCAGAATCTCTGGAGGGCTTCTGACTTCGTTTTCTTCTGACACACACACACACTCAAACACACTCACATTCACAAACATACCCTTGCAGAACCTCTGGATGTCTTCTGATTCGTGTCCTTTTTTCCATACACACATACACACAAACACACACAAAATAACACCCATGTAGAATCTTTGGAGTGGGTTTGAATTCATGTCCTTTTTACACACGCACACACACAAACACACACCCCTGCATAATCTCTGGAGGGCTTCTGTTCGTGTCCTTCTTAGACACTCACACACTCAAACCCTTGCAGATTCTCTGCAGGACTTCTGACTTTGTCTCATTTTTACACACACACACTCACACACGCACACTCACACTCATAACCTTGCCGATTATCCTGAGGGCTTCTGAATTCATGTCCTTTTTACACACACACACACACACACACACACACACAGACACTCACACCCTTGCCGAATCTCTACAGGACTTCTGATTTCAAGTCCTTTTTACATATACACATACATTCACACCATTGCAGAATCTCTGGAGGGATTCTGATGTGGTGTACTTTTTACACCCATACACCCACACACACACAGCCTTGCAGACCATCTGGAGGGCTTCTGACTTCGTGTCCTTTTTACACACACACACACACACAGACACACACTCACACCCTTGTTGAATCTCTACAGGGCTTCTGATTTCAAGTCCATTTTTCATATACACATTCATTGACACCATTGTAGAATCTCAGGAGGGATTCTGATGTCGTGTCCTTTTTACAGACTCACACATACACACTCTTACGTAACATCTGGAGGGCTTCTGACTTCATATCCTTTTAAACACTCACACAGACACATACACACATGCATGCACCCTTGCAGAATCTCTGGAGGACTTCTGATTTCGTGTCCTTTTTAGACACACAGGCATACACACACACACCCTGGCACAATATCTGGATAACTTCTGAACTTTGGTCTTTTTAAAATCTCTCACCCACACACACCGTTGAAAAATCTCTAAAGCGCTTATGACTTCTTGTCCTTTTTACACACTCACACATACACACCCCTAAAGAATCTCTGTATCGCGTGAATTCGTGTCTTTACACACACACACACACACAACACAAACACTCAAATTCATACCCTTACAGAATCTCTAGAGTGCTTCTGACTTCGTGTCCTTTTTACACATACACACTCACACACACACTCACATTCACACACATACCCTTGCAGAAACTCTGGATGTTTTCTGATTCGTGTCCTTTTTCCGCACACACACACACACACACACACACACACACACACAAGCACACCCATGCAGAATCTTCGGAGTGGGTTTGAATTCATGTTCTTTTAACACACGCACACATACATACACACACCTTGGAGAATCTCCGGAAGGCTTCTGACATCGTGTCCTTTTAACACACACACCACACACTCTTGCAGAATCTCTGGAGGGCTTCTGACTTCGTGTTCTTTTGACACACACACTCACACAAACACACTCCCATTCACGAACATACCCTTGCAGAACCTCTGGATGTCTTCTGATTCGTGTCCTTTTTCCACACACAGATACACACAAAATCACACCCATGTAGAATCTTTGGAGTGGGTTTGAATTCATGTCCTTTTTACACACGCACACACACATACACACACCCTTGCAGATTCTCTGGAAGGCTTCTCTTCGTGTCCTTCTTAGACACTCATACACTGAAACCCTTGCAGATTCTCTGCAGGACTTCTGACTTTGTCTCATTTTTACACACACACATTCACACACTCACACTCACACTCCTAACTTTGCCTAATCTCTTGAGGGCTTCTGAATTCATGTCCTTTTTACACACACACACACACACACAAACACACACACACACACACACAGACATTCCCACCCTTGCCGAATCTCCACAGGACTTCTGATTTCAAGTCCTTTTTACAAATACACATACATTCACAACGTTGCAGAAACTCTGGAGGGATTCTGATGTCGTCTACATTTTACTCCCACCCACCCACACACACACATCCTTGCAGAACATCTGGAGGGCTTCTGACTTCGTGTCCTTTTTACACACACACACACACACAGACACACACTCACACCCTTGTTGAATCTCTACAGGGTTTCTGATTTCAAGTCATTTTTTCATATACACATTCATTCACACCATTGCAGAATCTCAGGAGGGATTCTGATGTCGTGTCCTTTTTACAGACTCACACATACACACCCTTACATAACATCTGGAGGGCTTCTGACTTCATATCCTTTTACACACTTACACAGACACATACACACATGCATGCACCCTTGCAGAATCTCTGGAGGACTTCTGATTTCGTGTCCTTTTTAGACACACAGGCATACACACACACACCCTGGCACAATATCTGGAGAACTTCTGAACTTTGGTCTTTTTAAAATCTCTCACCCACACACACCGTTGAAAAATCTCTAAAAGGCTTATGACTTCTTGTCCTTTTTACACACTCACACATGCACACCCCTAAAGAATCTCTGTATCGCTTGAATTCGTGTCTTTACACACACACACACACAACACAAACACTCAAATTCATACCCTTACAGAATCTCTAGAGTGCTTCTGACTTCGTGTCCTTTTTACACACACACACACACACACACACACACACACACACACACACACACTTACACCCTTGCCTAATCTCTACTGGGCATCTGATTTCAAGTCCTTTTTATATATACACATACATTCACACCATTGCAGAAACTCTGGCGGATTCTGATGTCATGTCCTTTTTACACACACCCTCACACACACACCCTTGCAGAATCTCTGAAGGAGTTCTGACGTCGTATTCTTTTTACACACACACATCCTTGCATAATATATGCAGGGCTTCTGACTTCTTGTCCCTTTTACACACACACACACACACACATTCACACAGATACCCTTGCAGAAACTCTGGATGTTTTCTGATTCGTGCCCTTTTTCTGCACGCACGCACACACACACACAATCAAACCCATGCAGAATCTTCGGAGTGGGTTTGAATTCATGTCATTTTAACACACGCACACATACATACACACACCTTGCAGAATCTCTGGAAGGCTTCTGACATCGTGTCCTTTTAACATACACACCACACACTCACACTCTTGCAGAATCTCTGGAGGGCTTCTGACTTCGTTTTCTTCTGACACACACACACACTCAAACACACTCACATTCACAAACATACCCTTGCAGAACCTCTGGATGTCTTCTGATTCGTGTCCTTTTTTCCATACACACATACACACAAACACACACAAAATAACACCCATGTAGAATCTTTGGAGTGTGTTTGAATTCATGTCCTTTTTACACACGCACACACACAAACACACACCCCTGCAGAATCTCTGGAGGGCTTCTGTTCGTGTCCATCTTAGACACTCACACACTCAAACCCTTGCAGATTCTCTGCAGGACTTCTGACTTTGTCTCATTTTTACACACACACACTCACACACGCACACTCACACTCATAACCTTGCCGATTATCCTGAGGGCTTCTGAATTCATGTCCTTTTTACACATACACACACACACACACAGACACTCACACCCTTGCCGAATCTCTACAGGACTTCTGATTTCAAGTCCTTTTTACATATACACATACATTCACACCATTGCAGAATCTCTGGAGGGATTCTGATGTGGTGTACGTTTTACACCCATACACCCACACACACACACCCTTGCAGACCATCTGGATGGCTTCTGACTTCGTGTCCTTTTTACACACACACACACACACACACACAGACACACACTCACACCCTTGTTGAATCTCTACAGGGCTTCTGATTTCAAGTCCTTTTTTCATATACACATTCATTCACACCATTGTAGAATCTCAGGAGGGATTCTGATGTCGTGTCCTTTTTACAGACTCACACATACACACTCTTACGTAACATCTGGAAGGCTTCTGACTTCATATCCTTTTACACACTCACACAGACACATACACACATGCATGCACCCTTGCAGAATCTCTGGAGGACTTCTGATTTCGTGTCCTTTTTAGACACACAGGCATACACACACACACCCTGGCACAATATCTGGATAACTTCTGAACTCTGGTCTTTTTACAATCTCTCACCCACACACACCGTTGAAAAATCTCTAAAGGGCTTATGACTTCTTGTCCTTTTTACACACTCACACATACACACCCCTAAAGAATCTCTGTATCGCTTGAATTCGTGTCTTTACACACACACACACACAACACAAACACTCAAATTCATACACTTACAGAATCTCTATAGTGCTTATGACTTCGTGTCCTTTTTACACATACACACTCACACACACACTCACATTCACACACATACCCTTGCAGAAACACTGGATGTTTTCTGATTCGTGTCCTTTTTCCGCACACACACACACACACACACACACAAGCACACCCATGCAGAATCTTCGGAGTGGGTTTGAATTCATGTTCTTTTAACACACGCACACATACATACACACACCTTGGAGAATCTCCGGAAGGCTTCTGACATCGTGTCCTTTAACACACACACCACACACTCACACTCTTGCAGAATCTCTGGAGGGCTTCTGACTTCGTGTTCTTTTGACACACACACTCACACAAACACACTCACATTCACAAACATACCCATGCAGAACCTCTGGATGTCTTCTGATTCGTGTCCTTTTTCCACACACAGATACACACAAAATCACACCCATGTAGAATCTTTGGAGTGGGTTTGAATTCATGTCCTTTTTACACACGCACACACACATACACACACCCTTGCAGATTCTCTGGAGGGCTTCTCTTCGTGTCCTTCTTAGACACTCATACACTGAAACCCTTGCAGATTGTCTGCAGGACTTCTGACTTTGTCTAATTTTTACACACACACATTCACACGCGCACACTCACACTCACACTCCTAACTTTGCCTAATCTCTTGAGGGCTTCTGAATTCATGTCCTTTTTACACACACACACACACACACACAAACACACACACACACAGACATTCCCACCCTTGCCGAATCTCCACAGGACTTCTGATTTCAAGTCCTTTTTACAAATACACATACATTCACAACATTGCAGAAACTCTGGAGGGATTCTGATGTCGTCTACGTTTTACTCCCACCCACCCACACACACACATCCTTGCAGAACATCTGGAGGGCTTCTGACTTCGTGTCCTTTTTACACACACACACACACACAGACACACACTCACACCCTTGTTGAATCTCTACAGGGTTTCTGATTTCAAGTCATTTTTTCATATACACATTCATTCACACCATTGCAGAATCTCAGGAGGGATTCTGATGTCGTGTCCTTTTTACAGACTCACACATACACACCCTTACATAACATCTGGAGGGCTTCTGACTTCATATCCTTTTACACACTCACACAGACACATACACACATGCATGCACCCTTGCAGAATCTCTGGAGGACTTCTGATTTCGTTTCCTTTTTAGACACACAGGCATACACACACACACCCTGGCACCATATCTGGAGAACTTCTGAACTTTGGTCTTTTTAAAATCTCTCACCCACACACACCGTTGAAAAATCTCTAAAAGGCTTATGACTTCTTGTCCTTTTTACACACTCACACATGCACACCTCTAAAGAATCTCTGTATCGCTTGAATTCGTGTCTTTACACACACACACACACACACAACACAAACACTCTAATTCATACCCTTACAGAATCTCTAGAGTGGTTCTGACTTCGTGTCCTTTTTACACACACACACACACACACACACACACTCACACCCTTGCCTAATCTCTACCGGGCATCTGATTTCAAGTCCTTTTTACATATACACATACATTCACACCATTGCAGAAACTCTGGCGGATTCTGATGTCATGTCCTTTTTACACACACCCTCACACACACACCCTTGCAGAATCTCTGAAGGACTTCTGACGTCGTATTCTTTTTACACACACACATCCTTGCATAATATATGCAGGGTTCTGACTTCGTATCCCTTTTACACACACACACACACACATTCACACACATAACCTTGCAGAAACTCTGGATGTTTTCTGATTCGTGCCCTTTTTCCGCACGCACGCACACACACACACACACACACACACAATCACACCCATGCAGAATCTTCGGAGTGGGTTTGAATTCATGTCCTTTTAACACACGCACACATACATACACACACCTTGCAGAATCTCTGGAAGGCTTCTGACATCGTGTACTTTTAACATACACACCACACACTCACACTCTTGCAGAATCTCTGGAGGGCTTCTGACTTCGTTTTCTTCTGACACACACACACCCAAACACACTCACATTCACAAACATACCCTTGCAGAACCTCTGGATGTCTTCTGATTCGTGTCCTTTTTTCCATACACACATACACACAAACACACACAAAATAACACCCATGTAGAATCTTTGGAGTGTGTTTGAATTCATGTCCTTTTTACACACGCACACACACAAACACACACCCCTGCAGAATCTCTGGAGGGCTTCTGTTCGTGTCCTTCTTAGACACTCACACACTCAAACCCTTGCAGATTCTCTGCAGGACTTCTGACTTTGTCTCATTTTTACACACACACACTCACACACGCACACTCACACTCATAACCTTGCCGATTATCCTGAGGGCTTCTGAATTCATGTCCTTTTTACACACACACACACACAGACACTCACACCCTTGCCGAATCTCTACAGGACTTCTGATTTCAAGTCCTTTTTACATATACACATACATTCACACCATTGCAGAATCTCTGGAGGGATTCTGATGTGGTGTACTTTTTACACCCACACACCCACACACACACAGCCTTGCAGACCATCTGGAGGGCTTCTGACTTCGTGTCCTTTTTACACACACACACACAAACAGACACACACTCACACCCTTGTTGAATCTCTACAAGGCTTCTGATTTCAAGTCCTTTTTTCATATACACATTCATTCACACCATTGTAGAATCTCAGGAGGGATTCTGATGTCGTGTCCTTTTTACAGACTCACACATACACACTCTTACGTAACATCTGGAGGGCTTCTGACTTCATATCCTTTTACACACTCACACAGACACATACACACATGCATGCACCCTTGCAGAATCTCTGGAGGACTTCTGATTTCGTGTCCTTTTTAGACACACAGGCATACACACACACACCCTGGCACAATATCTGGAGAACTTCTGAACTTTGGTCTTTTTAAAATCTCTCACCCACACACACCGTTGAAAAATCTCTAAAGGGCTTATGACTTCTTGTCCTTTTTACACACTCACACATACACACCCCTAAAGAATCTCTGTATCGCTTGAATTCGTGTCTTTTCATACACACACACACAACACAAACACTCAAATTCATACACTTACAGAATCTCTAGAGTGCTTCCGACTTCGTGTCCTTTTTACACATACACACTCACACACACACTCACATTCACACACATACCCTTGCAGAAACTCTGGATGTTTTCTGATTCGTGTCCTTTTTCCGCACACACACACACACACACACACACACACAAGCACACCCATGCAGAATCTTCGGAGTGGGTTTGAATTCATGTTCTTTTAACACACGCACACATACATACACACACCTTGGAGAATCTCCGGAAGGCTTCTGACATCGTGTCCTTTTAACACACACACCACACACTCACACTCTTGCAGAATCTCTGGAGGGCTTTTGACTTCGTGTTCTTTTGACACACACACTCACACAAACACACTCACATTCACAAACATACCCTTGCAGAACCTCTGGATGTCTTCTGATTCGTGTCCTTTTTCCACACACAGATACACACAAAATCACACCCATGTAGAATCTTTGGAGTGGGTTTGAATTCATGTCCTTTTTACACACCCACACACACATACACACACCCTTGCAGATTCTCTGGAGGGCTTCTCTTCGTGTCCTTCTTAGAAACTCATACACTGAAACCCTTGCAGATTCTCTGCAGGACTTCTGACTTTGTCTCATTTTTACACACACACATTCACACGCGCACACTCACACTCACACTCCTAACTTTGCCTAATCTCTTGAGGGCTTCTGAATTCATGTCCTTTTTACACACACACACACACACACACAGACATTCCCACCCTTGCCGAATCTCCATAGGACTTCTGATTTCAAGTCCTTTTTACAAATACACATACATTCACAACATTGCAGAAACTCTGGAGGGATTCTGATGTCGTCTACATTTTACTCCCACCCACCCACACACACACATCCTTGCAGAACATCTGGAGGGCTTCTGACTTCGTGTCCTTTTTACACACACACACACACACAGACACACACTCACACCATTGTTGAATCTCTACAGGGTTTCTGATTTCAAGTCATTTTTTCATATACACATTCATTCACACCATTGCAGAATCTCAGGAGGGATTCTGATGTCGTGTCCTTTTTACAGACTCACACATACACACCCTTACATAACATCTGGAGGGCTTCTGACTTCATATCCTTTTACACACTCACACAGACACATACACACATGCATGCACCCTTGCAGAATCTCTGGAGGACTTCTGATTTCGTGTCCTTTTTAGACACACAGGCATACACACACACACCATTGAAAAATCTCTAAAAGGCTTATGACTTCTTGTCCTTTTTACACACTCACACATGCACACCCCTAAAGAATCTCTGTATCGCTTGAATTCGTGTCTTTACACACACACACACACACACACCAACACTCAAATTCATACCCTTACAGAATCTCTAGAGGGCTTCTGACTTCGCGTCCTTTTTACACATACACACTCACACTGATACCAATGAAGAATCTGCTGGGCTTCTCGTTCGGGTCATTTTTACATACACACCCACACACAAGCACACCCTTGGAGAATCTATGGAGGGCTTCTAACATCGTGTCCTTTTTACCTACACACTTACACACACACCTTTGCAGAAGCTGGAAGTTTCTGATTTCTTGTCATTTTTATACACACACACACACTGATATATTTGCAGAATACCTAGAGAGCTTCTGACTTCCTGTCTTTTTACACACATACACACACATACACGCACCCTTGCACAATCTCTCGAAGGCTTCTGACGTCGTGTCCTTTTAACACACACACACACCACACTCACACTCTTGCAGAATCTCTGGAGGGCTTCTGACTTAGTATATTTTTACACACACACATCCTTGCCTAATATATGCAGGGCTTCTGACTTCGTGTCCTTTTTACACACACACACTCACATTCACACACATACCCTTGCAGAAACTCTGGATGTTTTCTGATCCGTGTCTTTTTCTGCACACACACACACACAATCACACACATGCAGAATCTTCGGAGTGGGTTTGAATTCATGTCCTTTTAACACATGCACACACACATACACACACCCTTGCAGAATCTCTGGAAGGCTTCTGACGTCGTGTCCTTTTAACACACACACAACACACTCACACTCTTGCAGAATCTCTGGAGTGCTTCTGATGTAGTGTTCTTTTAACACACACACACACCCACTAACACTCACATTCACATACATACCCTTGCAGAAGCTCTGGATGTCTTCTGATTCGTGTCCTTTTTCCACATACACATACACACAAACACAAACAAAATCACACCCATGAAGAATCTTTGGAGTGGGTTTGAATTCATGTCATTTTTACACACGCACACACACATACACACACCCTAGCAGAATCTCTGGAGGGCTTCTTTTCATATCCTTCTTAGACACTCACACACTGAAACCCTTGCAGATTCTCTGCAGGACTTCCGACTTTGTCTCATTTTTACACACACACACTCACACACGCACACTCACACTCAATACCTTGCCGAATCTCTGGAGGGCTTCTGAATTCATGTCCTTTTTACACACACACACACACACACACACACACACACACACACACAGACACTCACACCCTTGCCGAATCTCTACAGGACTTCTGATTTCAAGTCCTTTTTACATATACACATACATTCACACCATTGCAGAAACTCTGGAGGGATTCTGATGTGGTGTACTTTTTACACCACCCACCCTCACACACACACCCTTGCAGACCATCTGGAGGGCTTCTGACTTTGTGTCCTTTTTACACACACACACACACACACACACAGACACACACTCACACCCTTGTTGAATCTCCACAGGGCTTCTGATTTCAAGTCCTTTTTACATATACACATACATTCACACCATTGCAGAATCTCTGGAGGGATTCTGATGTCGTGTACTTTTTACACCCATCCACCCCCCCCACACACACACACCCTTGCAGAACATCTGGAGGGCTTCTGACTTCGTGTCCTTTTTACACACACACACACACACACACACACACACACACAGACACTCACACCCTTGCCGAATCTCTACAGGACTTCTGATTTCAAGTCCTTTTTACATATACACATACATTCACACCATTGCAGAATCTCTGGAGGGATTCTGATGTGGTGTACTTTTTACACCCACCCACCCACACACACACACCCTTGCAGAACATCTGGATGGCTTCTGACTTCGTGTCCTTTTTACACACACACACACAGACACACACTCACAGCCTTGTTGAATCTCTACAGGGCTTCTGATTTCAAGTCATTTTTTCATATACACATTCATTCACACCATTGTAGAATCTCAGGAGGGATTCTGATGTCGTGTCCTTTTTACAGACTCACACATACACACCCTTACGTAACATCTGGAGGGCTTCTGACTTCATATCCTTTTACACTTTCACACAGACACATACACACATGCATGCACCCTTGCAGAATCTCTGGAGGACTTCTGATTTCGTGTCCTTTTTAGACACACAGGCATACACACACACACCCTGGCACAATATCTGGAGAACTTCTGAACTTTGGTCTTTTTAAAATCTCTCACCCACACACACCGTTGAAAAATCTCTAAAGGGCTTATGACTTCTTGTCCTTTTTACACACTCACACATACACACCCCTAAAGAATCTCTGTATCGCTTGAATTCGTGTCTTTACACACATAAACACACAACACGAACACTCAAATTCATACCCTTACAGAATCTCAAGAGTGCTTCTGACTTCGTGTCCTTTTTACACATATACACTCACACACACACTCACATTCACATACATACCCTTGCAGAAACTCTGGATGTTTTCTGATTCGTGTCCTTTTTCCGCACACACACACACACACACACACACACACAAGCACACCCATGCAGAATCTTCGGAGTGGGTTTGAATTCATGTTCTTTTAACACACGCACACATACATACACACACCTTGGAGAATCTCCGGAAGGCTTCTGACATCGTGTCCTTTTAACACACACACCACACACTCACACTCTTGCAGAATCTCTGGAGGGCTTCTGACTTCGTGTTCTTTTGACACACACACTCACACAAACACACTCACATTCACAAACATACCCTTGCAGAACCTATGGATGTCTTCTGATTCGTGTCCTTTTTCCACACACAGATACACACAAAATCACACCCATGTAGAATCTTTGGAGTGGGTTTGAATTCATGTCCTTTTTACACACGCACACACACATACACACACCCTTGCATATTCTCTGGAGGGCTTCTCTTCGTGTCCTTCTTAGACACTCATACACTGAAACCCTTGCAGATTCTCTGCAGGACTTCTGAGTATGTCTCATTTTTTCACACACACACTCACACACGCACACTCACACTCACACTCCTAACCTTGCCTAATCTCTTGAGGGCTTCTGAATTCATGTCCTTTTTACACACACACACACACACACAAACACACACACACACACACAGACATTCCCACCCTTGCCGAATCTCCACAGGACTTCTGATTTCAAGTCCTTCTTACAAATACACATACATTCACAACATTGCAGAAACTCTGGAGGGATTCTGATGTCGTCTACGTTTTACTCCCACCCACCCACACACACACACCCTTGCAGAACATCTGGAGGGCTTCTGACTTCGCGTCCTTTTTACACACACACAGACACACACTCACACCCTTGTTGAATCTCTGCAGGGTTTCTGATTTCAAGTCATTTTTCCATATACACATTCATTCACACCATTGCAGAATCTCAGGAGGGATTCTGATGTCGTGTCCTTTTTACAGACTCACACATACACACCCTTACGTAACATCTGGAGGGCTTCTGACTTCATATCCTTTTACACACTCACACAGACACATACACACATGCATGCACCCTTGCAGAATGTCTGGAGGACTTCTGATTTCGTGTCCTTTTTAGACACACAGGCATACACACACACACCCTGGCACAATATCTGGAGAACTTCTGAACTTTGGTCTTTTTAAAATCTCTCACCCACACACACCGTTGAAAAATCTCTAGAGGGCTTATGACTTCTTGTCCTTTTTACACACTCACACATACACACCCCTAAAGAATCTCTGTATCGCTTGAATTCGTGTCTTTACACACACACACACACACAAACACTCAAATTCATACCCTAACAGAATCTCTAGAGGGCTTCTGACTTCGCGTCCTTTTTACACATACACACTCACACTGATACCAATGAAGAATCTGCTGGGCTTCTCGTTCGGGTCATTTTTACATACACACCCACACACAAGCACACCCTTGGAGAATCTCTGGAGGGCTTCTAACATCGTGTCCTTTTTACCTACACACACACACACACACACCTTTGCAGAATCTGGAAGTTTCTGATTTCTTGTCATTTTTATACACACACACACACACTCAGATATTTGCAGAATCCCTAGAGAGCTTCTGACTTCCTGTCTTTTTACACACATACACACACATACACGGACCCTTGCACAATCTCTCGAAGGCTTCTGACGTCGTGTCCTTTTAACACACACACACCACACAATCACACTCTTGCAGAATCTCTGGAGGGCTTCTGACTTAGTATATTTTTACACACACACATCCTTGCCTAATATATGCAGGGCTTCTGACTTCGTGTCCTTTTTACACACACACACTCACATTCACACACATACCCTTGCAGAAACTCTGGATGTTTTCTGATTCGTGTCCTTTTTCCGCACACACACACACACAATCACACCCATGCAGAATCTTCGGAGTGGGATTGAATTCATGTCCTTTTAACACATGCACACACACATACACACACCCTTGCAGAATCTCTGGAAGGCTTCTGACGTCGTGTCCTTTTAACACACACACACAACACACTCACACTCTTGCAGAAACTCTGGAGTGCTTCTGATGTAGTGTTCTTTTTACACACACACACCCACTCACACTCACATTCACATACATACCCTTGCAGAAGCTCTGGATGTCTTCTGATTCGTGTCCTTTTCCACACACACACACACAGACACTCAAATTCATACCCTTACGGAATCTCTAGAGGGCTTCTGACTTCGTGTTCTTTTTACACATACACACTCACACTGATACCATTGAAGAATCTCTGGTGGGCTGCTCGTTCGGGTCATTTTTACATACACACCCACACAAAAGCACACCCTTGGAGAATCTCTGGAGGGCTTCTAACATCGTGTCCTTTTTACCTATACACACACCTTTGCAGAATCTCTGGAAGTTTCTGACTTCTTTTCATTTTTATACACACACACACACACACACACACACACTCAGATATTTGCAGAATCCCTAGAGGACTTCTGACTTCCTGTCTTTTTACACAAATGCAAACACATACACACACCCTTGCACAATCTCTGGAAGGCTTCTGACGTCGTGTCCTTTTAACACACCCACCAGACACTCACACTCTTGCAGAATCTCTGGAGAGTTTCTGATGTAGTATTCTTTTTACACACACACATCCTTGCATAATATATGCAGGGCTTCTGACTTCGTGTCCATTTCCCGCGCTCACACACACACACACCCACACACACACAATCCCACCCATGCAGAATCTTCGGAGTGGGTTTGAATTCATGTCTTTTAACACACGCACACACACATACACACACTCTTGCAGAATCTCTGGAAGGCTTCTGACATCGTGTCCTATTAATACACACACCACACACTCAAACTCTTGAAGAATCTCTGGAGAGCTTCTGACATAGTGTTCTTTTTACACACACACACATTCACATTTACACACATACCCTTGCAGAAGCTCTGGATGTCTTCTGATTCGTGTCCCTTTTCTACACACACATACTCACAAACACACACAAAATCACACCCATGTAGAATCTTTGGAGTGGGTTTGAATTCATGTCCTTTTTACACACGCACACACACATACACACACCCTTGCAGAATCTCTGGAGGGCTTCTGTTCGTGTCCTTCTTAGACACTCACACACTCAAACCCTTGCAGATTCTCTGCAGGACTTCTGACTTTGTCTCATTTTTACACACACACACTCACACACGCACACTCACACTAATAACCTTGACGAATCTCTGGAGGGCTTCTGAATTCATGTCCTTTTTACACACACACACAAACACACACTCACACCCTTGCCGAATCTCTACATGACTTCTGATTTAAAGTCCTTTTTACATATACACATACATTCACACCATTGCAGAATCTCTGGAGGGATTCTGATGTGGTGTACTTTTTACATCCACCCACCCACACACACACACCCTTGCAGAACATCTGGAGGGCTTCTGACGTCGTGTCCTTTTTACACACACACACACACACACACACACTCACTCCCTTGTTGAATCTCTACTGGGCTTCTGATTTCAAGTCCTTTTTTCATATACACACTCATTCACACCATTGTAGAATCTCAGGAAGGATTCTGATGTCGTGTCCTTTTTACAGACTCACACATACACACCCTTACGTAACATCTGGAGGGCTTCTGACTTCATATCCTTTTACACACTCACACAGACACATACACATATGCATGCACCCTTGCAGAATCTCTGGAGGACTTCTGATTTCGTGTCCTTTTTAGACACACAGGCATACACACACACACCCTGGCACAACATCTGGAGAACTTCTGAACTTTGGTCTTTTTAAAATCTCTCACCCACACACACCGTTGAAAAATCTCTAAAGGGCTTATGACTTCTTTTCCTTTTTACACACTCACACATACACACCCCTAAAGAATCTCTGTATCGCTTGAATTCGTGTCTTTACACACACACACACACACACACAAACACTCAAATTCATACCCTTACGGAATCTCTAGAGTGCTTCTGACTTCGTGTCCTTTTTACACATACAGACTCACACTGATACCATTCAAGAATCTCTGGTGGGCTTCTCTTTCGTGTCATTTTTACATATACACCCACACACAAGCACACCCTTGGAGAATCTCTGGATGGCTTCTAACATCGTGTCCTTTTTACCTACACACACACACACACACACACACCTTTGCAGAATCTCTGGAAGTTTCTGACTTCTTGTCATTTTTATACACACACACACACTCAGATATTTGCAGAATCCCTAGAGAGCTCCTGAATTCCTGTCTTTTTACATACACACACATACACGCACCCTTACACAATCTCTGGAAGGCTTCTGACGTCGTGTCCTTTTAACACACACACCCCACACTCACACTATTGCAGAATCTCTGGAGGGCTTCTGACGTAGTATTCTTTTTACACACACACATCCTTGCCTAATATATGCAGTTCTTCTGACTTCGTGTCTTTTTGCACACACACACACACACACACTCACATTCACACACATACCCTTGCAGAAACTCTGGATGTTTTCTGATTCGTGTCCTTTTTCCACACACACACACACACACACACACAATCACACCCATGCAGAATCTTCGGAGTGGGTTTGAATTCATGTCCTTTTAACACACGCACACATACATACACACCCTTGCAGAATCTCTGGAAGGCTTCTGACGTCATGTCCTTTTAACACACACACCACACACTCACACTCTTGCAGAATCTCTGGAGGGCTTCTGACTTCGTGTTCTTCTGACACACACACACCCACACACACTCACATTTACACACATACCCTTGCAGAAGCTCTGGATGTCTTCTGATTCTTGTCCTTTTCCACACACACATACACACAAACACACACAAAATCACACCTATGTAGAATTTTTGGAGTGGGTTTGAATTCATGTCCTTTTTACACACGCACACACACACACACACCCTTGCAGAATCTCTGGAGGGCTTCTGTTTGTGTCCTTCTTAGACACTCACCCACTCAAACCCTTGCATATTCTCTCCAGGACTTCTGACTTTGTCTCATTTTTACACACACACACTCACACACGCACACTCACACTCATAACCTTGCCGAATCTCGGGAGGGCTTCTGAATTCATGTCCTTTTTACAAACACACACACACACACACACACACACACAGAGACACTCACACCCTTGCCGAATCTCTACAGGACTTCTGATTTCAAGTCCTTTTTAATAATACACATACATTCACACCATTGCAGAATCTCTGGAGGGATTCTGATGTGGTGTACTTTTTACACCCACCCACCCACACACACACACCCTTGCAGACCATCTGGAGGGCTTCTGATTTTGTGTCCTTTTTACACACACAGACACACACTCACACCCTTGTTGAATCTCTACAGGGCTTCTGATTTCAAGTCCTTTTTTCATATACACATTCATTCACACCATTGCAGAATCTCAGGAGGGATTCAGATGTCGTGTCCTTTTTACAGACTCACACATACACACCCTTACGTAACATCTGGAGGGCTTCTGACTTCATATCATTTTACTCCCTCACACAGGCACATACACACATGCATGCACCCTTGTAGAATCTATGGAGGACTTCTGATTTCGTGTCCTTTTTAGACACACAGGCATACACAAACAAACCCTGGCACAACATCTGGAGAACATCTGAACTTTGGTCTTTTTAAAATCTCTCACCCACACACACCGTTGTAAAATCTCTAGAGGGCTTATGACTTCTTGTCCTTTTTACACACTCACACATTCACACCCCTAAAGAATCTCTGTATCGCTTGAATTCGTGTCTTTACACACACACACACACACACACACACAAACACTCAAATTCATACCCTTACAGAAACTCTAGAGGGCATCTGACTTCGTGTCCTTTTTACACATACACACTCACACTGATACCATTCAAGAATCTCTGGTGGGCTTCTCGTTCGGGTCATTTTTACATACACACCCACACACAAGCACACCCTTGGAGAATCTCTGGAGGGCTTCTAACATCGGGTCCTTTTTACCTGCACACACACACACACCTTTGCAGAATCTCTGGAAGTTTCTGACTTCTTGTCATTTTTATACACACACACACACCCAGATATTTGCAGAATCCCTAGAGAGCTTCTGACTTCCTATCTTTTTACATACACACACATACACGCACCCTTGCACAATCTCTGGAAGGCTTCTGACGTCGTGTCCTTTTAACACACACACCACACACTCACCCTCTTCTAGAATCTCTGGAGGGCTTCTGATGTAGTATTCTTTTTACACACACACATCCTTGCCTAATATATGCAGGTTTTCTGACTTCGTGTCTTTTTGCACACACACACACACACACACACTCACATTCACACACATACCCTTGCAGAAACTCTGGATGTTTTCTGATTCGTGTCCTTTTTCCACACACACACACACACACACACAATCACACCCATGCAGAATCTTCGGAGTGGGTTTCAATTCATGTCCTTTTAACACAAGCACACATACATACACACACCTTGCAGAATGTCTGGAAGGTGTCTGACGTCATGTCCTTTTAACACACACACCACACACTCACACTCTTGCAGAATCTCTGGAGGGCTTCTGACTTCGTGTTCTTCTGACACACACACACCCACACACACACTCATATTTACACACATACCCTTGCAGAAGCTCTGGATGTCTTCTGATTCGTGTCCTTTTCCACACACACATACACACAAACA